>NC_092860.1:77320344-77320898 GCF_032062135.1 Pyxicephalus adspersus
ATAATTGCAAAAGTTTTTAGCCCGAGCATGCTCGGGCTTAACGGCAAGGTGGTTAAGAGTGGAGCAACTAATACCGAAAAGTAAATATTTTGAAATTACTTTACTGGTTTTCTACATATTTAAAGATTCTCAAAAATGACATTGTAATGATAGACTCCCCTTGTATCTTTATTTATTTTGTATGGAACTCCTTTTCTTACCTACTAAATCTGCTATACAAACAGATGTTTGCTGGGGGATGGGGGGGTAGCACTACCTAATTTATTTATTAGTTTCTTGCCTTCCAGCTCACCTTTATCCATGACTGGTTCAGCTCATCCCCAGACAATACTGTTTTTTTTACATTTGCATTTTTGCTGTGGCTGATGATGGGCTCCTTTGTACAGATGTGCAAAGATGTCTCAGTCTTGGCATGGCATAAGGAAAGATCTCTAATGTGCACAATGTAGGTTTGGTTTTCTTAAGGTGCGTACACACTTCCAATTTTTATCGTTCAAAACGAACGACGAACGATCGATTGGGCAAAAAATCGTTCATAAAAAAGTAACCAACGA
>NC_092860.1:77323878-77395306 GCF_032062135.1 Pyxicephalus adspersus
GAACTTTCTGGCTCTCACTGAAACTTGGCTTTCCTCTTCTGACTCTGCCTCTGCTGCTGCTGCTCTCTCCTATGGAGGCCTGCACTTTACACATACCCCTAGACCTGGCAACAAAGTCGGAGGTGGTGTGGGTCTTCTTCTCTCACCTAACTGTACATACAGAGTCCTTCCTACCCCACTCGCTCTCATTTTCACCTCATTTGAAGTCCACTCTGTCCGACTCTTTAGCCCCTTACCCCTCATTGTTGCTGTTGTCTATCGCCCCGGTGGCCCAGTATTTTTTTTTTATTTTCGGATAACTTCCTCTGCCTCTTGGCTCCCACACATTTTTTCCCATGACCTGCCCACTCTCATCCTCGGTGACTTTATTGTTGCAATGGATGAGCCCAACCTTCCCCCCTCAGCCAAACTGCTCTCCATTACCTCCTCATTTAGACTTACTCAGAACATGGAAATGGACACACTTTAGACCTGGTATTTTCTAAACTCTGCAACCTCACCCTCCTTGACAACTCACCATTTCCCCTTTCTGATCATAACCTTATCACCTTCAACTTATCGAACTCTTGCCCCCCTTTACCACACCCTAGACCTGATCAATAGCAGAAAGATATCCGTAACCTTGACCACAACCTTTTTGTCAAACTGCCTTGCGTCCCTAGCCCCCCGCTCGCTCCAAAATCACCTCCCCAGATGAAGCTGCCACCATGTTAAACCACTCTCTTTTCTTGGCTTTGGACAAAGTTGCCCCTGCCACCTTCCGGTACCCCCACCCTACCAACCCCCGACCCTGGCACAACAATCACACCAAACAGCTACAAAAGTCTGTTTCTGCAGCTGAGCATAAGTGGAGAAAATCTGGCCTCAGCACTGACTTCATGGACTACAAAGCCTGGACTAACTGTTAACAACACTGTTATTCGGCCCTCCCCTCAGACACGTAGTCTTGGTGTCACCTTTGACTCTGCCCTCTCAATTACCCCCCATATTCAGAACATTTCCAGGTCCTGTCACTTTCATCTACGCAACATCTCCAAAATCCACCCCTACCTGTCCCCAGAGACCACAAAACTCCTTGTACATGCTCTTATCATTTCTCGTCTGGACTACTGTAACATCCTCCTCTCTGGTATTCCACTAACCCAACTCTCTCCTCTACAATCTAATATGAATGCTGCAGCCAGACCCTCCGCTCCTCTTCCGCTGCATCTCTTTGCAGATCTCTACACTGGCTTCCATTTCACCTTAGAATCAAATTCAAGCTCCTGTGCTTTGCCTTCAAATCCCTACACAGTTCTTGTCCCACTTACATTTCTGACGTGGTAAAAAAGTACTCCCCCTGCCGCTCTCTCCGCTCCTCCAATGACCTACTACTGACTTCCTCACTCATAACTCTTCACACGCACAGATACAAGACTTCTCTAGAGCTGCCCCAACTCTCTGGAATGGTCTTCCTCGCCCTTTTCGGCTTGCTTCTACTTTCTGCTCATTTAAAAGAGCGCTCAAAACCCATTTTTTTCAAACTTGCCTTCTCATCTTCTTCTGTCTTTTGAAACCATCACTACTTCCCACCACTACATATCTCCCATCCTTTTGTGTGTAAATTCCCCCACCTACTAGATTGTAAGCTCTTCGGGACAGGGTCCTTTCCTCCTGTATGCGCTGCGTAATATGTTGGCGCTATATAAATCCTGTTTATTATTATTATTAATAATAATAATAATAATATGTAAAAATAGGAAGGGTTGTGACGGTATTCGACTATGGGACATTAGATTGTGAGCCCCTTAAAAGACAGCTAGTGGCATGATTACGGACTCTGTAAAGTGCTGTGTAATATGTTGGTGCCATATAAATACTGAATAACAATAATGTTAAATAACTGTATGGAGCAGCAGCATCCTCAGACTTCTTTGCCTCCATAAACATCTATTAGGGCTCATTCACACAGTGATAAGATTATTTTGCACTGCAGAACAGTCCGAATGACTGGGCTGCAAAATACAATGGATTACATTAAATAATTGCTGTATTAAATAACGACACACATCTTTAGAACACATTTCCACAAAACACACCAGTGTGAAAAGTTCCTTAGTGGAAGCATTGACATGTCCACCATCAAGCAAATCCCATCATTTTTTTTGCATTACGCACTACTATGTTTTCTATGACTTGAACACACACATGAAGCTTTCTGTTCAGTGGCTAAGAATAAAAAATGAATGAAAGCTTTTTTTTTTTTTTGGGGGGGGGGGGGGGGGTTAGGGGGGGGGGGGAGTAAGAACTAAACATTTTTTTTGCGTAAGTTAAAAAAAGGATTTCTTCTGCACATTATTAGATAACAGAAATGAAATTTCTGAGGGCTAAGTCAACATTTTTCTTGTTTAATAGATCAACATTCCCTAAATCCATGTACAAAGCCTAATTGTGGAAATTGTATCGATAGCGCCACCTAATGGATTCATTGAGTACAAGCAGGTTAGGTTGAAAAGTCATTGGAAATGTACAGCTAATAGAATTACAATAAGTAACTGATGAAAATATGTCATATCATTTTAAATATGTACAATGCATTTGGGGTTAAATTCCTTAAGAAGACAACCAAATCAGGATTCTCCCTTCATTGTAATTTTTGCAAAGATGTAGAATTTGCAGTGAATATGCAAAAGTACTGATTTACTGCAGGAGTAAAAAGTTAAATCTCATTCTCAAGAAATTGCATTCTTTTCAGTAATTAAACTATAATGTTAATATAAAACCTACTTCTTTAGTAAAACTTCTTCCTATCTATGTACCAAGCATTCACTATCTTTATTGACTAGTGTGGCCCACCCATGTGTGTTAGCTGTGAATGTAATTGAAGTGCTATTGGGCTTTAAGATGGAGTACATGCCAGGTCCTTCTAAATGCTCACCCTTTACTTCCATGCATGTGAATCAGAGTCCTAGTAGACATTTCTTGAAGTCACCCTGCAACGTGTATGTGAATGAATCAAAGCAGCACTTTTGAGTGGCTAGCTCTACTTTCAGCAGCTCAGCAACTCTCCAGTCCATGAAAGGGTCACAATGCACCATAAGCAATACAGTAACAGTCATTACTTACAAGGAAAGATTCACAGTCAGCAGTGGTAAAACTGGAGTTCCAGAGAATCAGTTCTGCAACATTTGTATCATGAGGACTGGCTCCAAACAACCGTCTTCCTTTCAATGCTATATCCTAGTGATCCCAGCACAGGAACTGAAACTGTCTTTTAAAGAACTGGCAGAATCCATTTTGAACCTCTGTAACTGGGGCAAAGATGTTTGGCTTGTAGACTGTCCCAAATCCTGGACACTGACTGGGAAAGGGGAACAGCCACTTCCAGTAAAGGACGAATGCCACTTCACCCATACGGAAGATCATTCTGCAGACAGTCTTGCTGGTCACACTGTGATCCTTGCAGACCTAGGACAACAGTCTTCCCACATCAGGACTGATTTGCCTTTCTTCCCATAGTCTCTTATTCCAGGAACTTCACGTTTAATAGCAGCCTGAAGTCAATATAACATATACACAACATTCTAATAAATATTAATAATTCTTAACCAGAGACAAAAGGTCTTTGAAGGCCACTACACAGTATTTAATATTAAGCTGCACCCGTACACCAAACTTCAGGTCCCTGGCAGCCTTACAAAAACACATACTGAACCGGTAGACACAGTAAACTATTTGTCTTTTTGACTTAAAACAACAGAGAAGGATGGTGCTACAAAAATAAGTTGGATCCTCAGCACCAACATATCCTTAATAACCTTCATAATCTTGAAAATCTCCTTTAAAGACCCCATCACCCACCAAGCTGCTATGCAATGATGAACCCCCCCAAAAGTACTAATAAACTTAAAAAAAAGGTGGATGTGAATGTGTTATCATTGATCACTACCTTTGGACTGTCCCCAGAAGAAAGACCTTCCTACCACAAGATTCCCTTTATATTGCTTTTAATTCCTGAATATCCTGATTAACCAGGTAAGAAACAATGCAAAATAGCACCCTAACCCAGTCATGCAGACCTTACACCCATGCATTTTTCTCAATTCCAGGTCTAACTTCCTTGTTACTATACCTGCATCCATTCAACTATCCATCTATCGATCTGCCCACCTGCTTGTCTCAAAGATTTTTGTTCAATGACCTGAGTCAGCTTAGTCATTCTAAAAATTCCCAAGGGAAATTGCTGTGTAGATATCAAAAGTTCACTTTGTCTGATTTCATGTGAAGTTATGTAGTCTTCTAGAGATACATGTTAGCACAAGAAAAAGTGAAATTGATAGCTGTACATGGTTTTCAGATGTTATGAATCAGCATTTGCACAAAGCATGGTAAATGTCTACACTAGTCTAGCTTGTGTGAGGTAAGATTTAGCAAAGGTGAAGTAATAAAGTTTACCATAGGTAATGCCAGTGGCATGAAACTGAAACCTCAGACATGTGTCTGCTAGACTTGGCATCAAAGTCTTCTAGTGGGAACACTTTAAGCCATGAACAATACAAACAAAAACCAACATGTTACTGCCTTCTTATCATCATAATATATCTACCGGTATATATATAAAATCGGATGTATGTATGCATGTATGTTTGTGTGTATGTATGTTCCACCATCACTCGAAAACGCATGGAAACATTTCAACCAAACTTGCCATACATATGACTGAGATTCATGTGAGTGCACCTGTCATCTTTGTACAGCACTGTGCTATATGTCAGAGCTATATTTAAATGCAATGCATGGAGACATCTCAACCAAACATGCTATGTTCCACCATCACTAGGAAACGCATCAACACATTTCAACCAAACATGCTATGTTCCACCATCACTAGGAAACGCATCAACACATTTCAACCAAACTTGCTAGACATACAGTATGACTCAGACTCATGTGAGTGCAGCAATCATCTTTGTGGAGCGCTGGGAGACAATAGAGTGTCAGCTCCTCTGTAGACTGAGACTGAGCACTGTGGTATATGTCAGAGCTATATAAATGTATAATAATAGCGTGTGACTGTGGGGGGACATTAAAGTGTCAGCTCCTCTGTACAAAGACTAATGGGTCTAGCTCGGTGTTCTCTTTACAGCACGGCGGTATATGTCAGAGCTATATAAATCTATATTTATAAAATTGGATGTATGTGTGTACTCGAACAGGTATAGAGACATTTGAACCAAACTTGCTCAGATATGACTGAGACTCATGTGAGTGCACCTGTCATCTTTGTACAGCGCTGTGCTATATGTCAGAGCTATATTTGGATGTATGTATGTGTGTATGTCATCACTAGGAAACACATGGAGACATGTAAATCACAATTGCTAGACATATGACTCAGACTCATGTGAGTGCACCACTGATCTTTGTACAACGCTGTGGTATATGTCAGAAGTATATTTGCATGTATGTATGTATGTATGTGTGTATGTATTGGTCAGTGACAGTGTGCCTTTTGCCTATATTTGTACATACTTTGTTTTTGGACTCTTTTACAAATTTCTGGCCTGTAATAATGCCTTCGAGAAAACCTAAGGCAATCAAAGGCAAAAAAAATGAAACAACACCATAGACAAGAAAATCACTATACCTTTATTTGATTCCTTTACCTGTATAATATAGGATTGTAATAAATAATTACCCAGCAAACGCCCGGTAATCAGCTAGTATATATATATATATATATATATATATATATATACTCACACAAACACAATACACACACAGTAGACACACACACACAAAGAGAGATATCAAGTGCCAGATAACTGTAGTCATATCATTATATTGGTTGTTTTAAACAAGGTAATTGCACTTAAAATGTAGCCTTTTTTTAAACCTTGGACTAAAACATGTGGGTTACACCTCCATCATCTTTTTATTGCTATCTATGTGAACAGAGGAAGAGAGAAGAACTCAGCAAGCTTTCCTCTCAAAACGTTTTAAAGTAGAGAAAAAATGTCTCTTTGGGCAAAGACAGCAAAATTTCCAACATACACCCTGACCAACCAATAAATTCCTATTTCTTTTTTGGGGGGGGGCAATTGTGTGGGTGAGGCACTGTCCCTCAACATTGGGCCTACCCAGTAATGAGGGAATGAGTTCTAATATGGTAGAGTTAAAAAAAATTGTCTAAATTGTAAAAAACTCCTTCTTCTTTTTTTTTTTTTTTTTAAATGTTTTTGCTTGAGGTAAAGTGAGCTAGCTAAACAACAATAGTCCTTAAGCTAAGTACACACGTCTAATAGTTCTCACCCGATAATTGGCTCAGGGCCGATATCGGACGAGAATCTGGCGTGTGTACGACCGTCCTGGTGGATCCATGGATGATGAGCGACGAACGATCGTAATGCAAGGGAAGGGAGGCATAGCGGGATGCCATTCCACCATTCTCCCCCTTATAGAGCAGAACGGTGCTCTATGTACAGCACTCGTTCATGCATCGCGCAGTGCTTAGTCGTTGGAAAGGATCGTGAAAGATCCTTTCCAACGACTATAATTGCACGTGTGTATGCAGCTTTACTTCTGTAGCAATTATCAATGGCTTGGTTACCACAAAGTACAGATACAAACAATGACACAGGAGGAGAAAAAGAGCTTACATCCTAAATGAATTGTACAGCACCACATTGTGTTATTGCGGTTTGTGCACAACTGTACATTGCCACCGCCATGTATAGGTTAGAATATGACCTTAAAGCTAAGGGAATAAAGAACATTTTTCTACTCTGTACAAAACACTTTTCAGAAAGACTGCGGTACCTACCAGTTTTTTTTTCTCAGTGGATATACCAGCTAAAAATACATGTGAATATATTCTTCTTTTTCTCAGAGAAAATGAACATGGTGTGGCCTTCTGGGGTTTTAATCTCATTCTCTATTTCATTTGTTATCGTACGTTTTATCTAATGTCATTTTCAACAGCACTCAATTCCAAAACACAGTGGTAGTAAACTGAACAGCTTCTAGGCATTTCCAGTATTCAGGGGCACCACGTGACTTATTTCAACAGCTGAGCTGGGAATTAATTCCAAAACTGTGTCTGAAGAGAAATACTATTTGCACAAGATCTGTGAATTGAATATTCTACTTTTGTGTGTACAGTGGTTGATGTTTTCAGTATAGATGTATATCTGAAATTTGTGTTCCTTATTTTTTTGAAAACGTGTTTCCTATTAATATAACGATAAAGAAGGTTAAAAAAATGTATATTAGGCACAAACAATGACAGCAAAAGTCAACCCCTTAATGACTTTTTTTTCCCACTGGATATTCAAAAATATGCATCCTGTGGGGCATAAACACAACATGCTTGTCTCAAGGTCAAACATTGGTGGTCTTGAAATTTGCTAACCCCAGCTGAATTTCCTAATATGTTGATCAGGCCCCAGTGGTCCTGAGTCACTGTGTAATAACCAGCCTTAGGCTCTTTGTAGTATATCCTCAATCCTTTAACCTCAATATTCAAAAATATGCATATGAATCTGTCATACACTGAAAAAACAAAATGTAAGTTTCAAAGAGTAAACAATTTATTTGATGATTTTGAATTAAAAATTTAAGGCTTTTTCGGACCTGTGGTTCAGTACAACCAACTGCTGTTGTGCAGCCAGGATATGTAAAATACACCATGCGCATCGGAATTTGCATACGGTTGTGGCACAAAACTTTAAAGAACAGCCACACAGCTAAACCTGACATATTGCTTTTGGAAACCATGCTGCAATCTGTCATAATCTCCCACAGTCAAGTGCAAAAAGTGATTCCCACCCTCCCTATCACCAGCCTACATGGCAGAGACATGAACAGGGTACAGAGTCTAAGACACCAGCCTCTGCCTTCACCAGCACACCCTGTGAAGGATGATGGACTTCAGGAGTTAGTGTCCAGGTTGTGGACCCCGTACACACATGGGCTGGAAACTGCTGACTGGATAGGACCAAAGCGTAGTACAGGAGCGAAAGGCAGAGGAGTGGTCAGACGAGCCAAAGTCAGGGCAGGCGACAATCAGGAATAGTCAGACAGTGCCGGGGTCAGTAAACCAAAAAGTCAGAAACAGAAAATGCAGACAGGAACCTGGAAGCAGGGCGTAAGAAACATCATTTTCCACTCACTTTCTTTTATAGGAGAGGTCATGTGGCAAATGGAGAGCATGTGACCAGCAGGTAATAGGACCCACCATTAGAGGGAGTGCTGAAGCAGAGGCAGCTCAGGAGGTGTTCACACTTCTGCAAGCAGATGGAGCGTATCTGTGGGATATTCTGGTCCTCTGGGGTAAAGAGGCAGCTTTCAGGGAGTCACGTGACTAAGACCAGGAGGTACCCATGGGATAGGATTCCTGACCAGTGCTGCTAGCTGCAGAGGAGTGCAAGGCAGGTGACAAGAGACGAGGGCACAGATCCCCTGGTCCTGTGGTGATCTGTGATACTCCCACATTCACTTGAACCATATGAGTCCACGGCAAAATGCTGTAGTTCACTGCAGGTCTGAAATAGTCCTAAAGGTACACTACTTCTGTTACTGCTACTACTACTGCTACTGGAAATAAAAACTGACTGCAAGTTATTACTAGTTATTACTCCAGTGAGATGGACAAGTCCACGGGAGCTCGTATCTGTCCGGTGTAATATGCATCCAAAAGACTGTCTTTTTCTATGATTTAAAAGAAAAAAAGCTGAAATATTTGGGGAACTAAGTATATTCATGCCATTTGGGGTCCCTTTAGAAATTGCAATGCTCAAATTAGTGGAAGCAATACCTTGTGATATACAGAAAGCCAATCTCATATACCTAAATGAGTTGAGGCTCATCTTTAATATACAGACACAAATATGTCAGTAACCAATGAGTTCCAATGAGTTACTAAGAGGGCTATAAAACCATTTCATGTGTTATACTTAACACTTTTTTTTTTGCTTCACAACTTTTGACTGTTCCACTTAGCAAAGCCTGCAAATGAAATAATTGGTTTAAATATTTATCCTTTTCCTGATTTATTAGACTGAGTGTGCTGATATGGTAAGAGACAAAAGTGACCTTGTTAGACAATGTATTGCTTTAGGTGTCCCATTAGATAGAATAGGCTGTCTAGCTATTATTAAATGCATCATATAGTTCATTGCTGCTGCAAGACCAAGTTTTATTCAGTCACACAATTCTGACAGTATCTTCCCAATCTGAATTATATCCTGAAGCTAGAGCTCTAAAATTAAAAATGTGTTCAACATTTTGTATACTAATTAGGTACAGGTATTTGAATAGGTAGGTTTTATCTTAATGCTGCTCCCTGTAGTCAAGCATCCTAATACCCCTGCTGTCATTCACTATGGATTTACTAGGGAAACATCTGTTTTATCTTAATATATTCACAGTTTGCCTATTTTAATGCAGATTTTGAATGTAGTTGGCAGCAGGCCATAAAGAAAAAAAAACATGCTTCTGGGTTTAGCAAAGTTAACATCTTCACTTTTTTGTTTCTTGTGTTACATTGTTTGAAGCTTTACTATATTAACACAGAGTATCCAGGCTGCAAAAATCATTAGATTACTATACAAAGGTTTGGCTACCATTTGTAATGTCTGTATCTGACAGTAAAAGAGCTTGAGGACAACAGCATTTGTTTGCCAATAAACTAAGGAAATACTCCCAAAAAAGAAGTTAGCTTATTGGTATAATTGGTATAGCCCTAGCTTTGAGGACCTTATAAGAACAGAAGACACATAAGCGGTATTATTTACGTTCAATAAACACAACATACTAGAACCACTTCATGCTCATTTATTTAAATTTTGGACTCTTCCCTCCTCACTCCATCTCTGGCCCTGATATCTTCACTTGATCTTCTTCCAGGTTCAGGTCTTCCATCATCTTGATTGGCCAGGCCGAAATGGGACGACTCCCTACACATGCCCGGCTCGGTGTACATTTAGCAGGTGATTGTGATCAGGCAGGTAAAATTGTTTTATTGCAGAAGACATATAGCGTGTTACTTCTGCACTAAAAAGCTGTCTGTTCATAATTTTCTGTTTTTATATTTCAGTTCTGCTTTTTCAGTGTATATTATATTGCTAGATTTCAGTTTAGTGATCGCATTCACTAGGTGAGCTTGCAATGCGGGTATATTGTAGTAATTTATCCTGTTTCCATTAGTCAACATCCACATTTCCTCAGTAGTTATGGTTTAATTTTGCTTTAAAACTGGTCACATATAATTGGAATATGTAAATATTACTGGATGACTTGATATTTGATATGCTGAATATCTTAAAAACATTACATTTTCCCTGCTTCTGAATAAGAACTTTAAAAAATAAATGTAAACACTGACAAAATATTAATTTAGCTACAAATCATGTACTGCCTACTGCTCTTTACAAATATTTATACAGAAGAGTCCCACAGAGGTATTTTAATTTATTCATTATACAGACATATGTTAATGTGCTTTTCTCCACTCATTTAAAAATTCACAGGCTGTGAGGTTATTACTGCATTCATACAAAAAAAAAATGAAAAAAAAACATTAAATTGCTGTTCGTTGAAGTACAACTCTTGTGAAAACTGTTTTTTTTTTTTGTGTATTTTGGATTAAAGTGTAGCAGGATTTGAAGTTCTGGCAGGTTTTTATGATATGTAAAAAAGTTCCCTCCCTCTTTAATTTTGCTTACCAAGAAATATGTTAGTAGATGTTAAAGAAATAGAAAAGACAGATAAATGGTAGAGAATTATTATCACTTCTGTCACCAGGACTAGAAATTAGAGGCAAATGGAGGAACAGACCCCAATTAGAACATGCTGGACATTTTTCCTGGTGATGAGCTTTAACTTATATAATTCAAGAGCCAATAAAAATAATTACCATGGCAAAGCAATAAAAAATAATTACATACTCAGATGACAATGATGCGTATACTGTTCATACCAACAACATACTTTTCCATTGAAGCATAGTATATTTATAAAATCTTTACCTTTGCCATCTAATGCTATCTCCCATACATTCTCCCAATCAGATATTGTTGGTTAAAGCAGAATGTTTCTCCCACTAAAGTAAAATAAACTAAAAATACCTCCCATCGGTGCCAAGATAAGGTATTTTAGCACCCAATGTGAAATAGCCAATGTTTGCCTTCTTCAATGAGATATGAACTACTTCATGGACATAGGTGGCATGGCAGGTCCACCCATTTTTGCACTTCCCATTGAAGTGTGCAAGAGGTCTCCTTTGCTTGCACCCTAGTCAGGCCCTACGTGAATTTTCCACCACTCCAATCAATACACACATTACTGGATAACACCTTGATAACTGAAGTCTTGTATGCTCAGAAAATCATCACATGGTTATGAATAGCAAACTGCTAGCTTGTCCTAGCAAACATCAAAATTTATCAGCATATGTTAGGTGTTAAATTCAGACCAAAGCATTTAATCAAAGATCCAGTGAAGTTAACAGGAGAACACACTGCGTACTCAACAATGTCAACATAGTTGTATGGTGGCTCAAGATAAATATCTAAACCACAAATGGCAAAGAGTCACTTAATTATACTTTGAACACATTTTAATTTGCCACAAAATCTACAAACTATACAAAAATTTTTTTACAAACAGAAAAAGTGTTTTACGATGAGCATTTCCTACCAGTTTTGTCTCGCATAGTGACTTTTCAACAGTTAAGGTGCTGAATATTGTTGTCTGAAAAAAAAAACAAAAGCAAAACATGAATGTATGTACCACTAAATATAATACAAATCTATAATGAAAAAATATTTTTACATACAGTTGTTTTTTGGGGGAATAAATGAAAGATAGTGAAAAGCAATCTGTTTTTAAGTGGTAATCTGTTTGTATGCTTTCAAAATGAGTTTATACATCACATTTTAGGTATAGGTATAGCTTTAACATCTTACCTATTATACATTGCCCTACTATACACCAATACCCAACTACCTACCTCAGTAGCACAGTCATGGCTTCCTCTGAGGTTTACAGTCTCTCCCGAAACCTTTTATAGACTATAAAACCCAAGGGAGGACTGGAAAGCTGGTAACAGACGAGTGATGTCTTAAAAAACATGGTTTAAAGTGGAGCTAAAGTTCAGCAAACAAAATTGCGATCAGGCAGGTCTTTATTACAGAAAAGAACATGCGATGTCCCTTCTGCAATATTACACTTACACAATATCACACAATAATCATACTTACCTGCCTGATCGCTACCTTTAATTTAGAAAATGCTTAGCTGAGCATGCCCAGCCCAGTGTACAATGGTGGTATGCACTAGGTATTAAGCTGCGTACACACTTCCAATTTTTGTCGTTGGAAAGGATCTTTCACGATCCTTTCCAACGACAAGGGAGTGCACGATGCATGAACGGTGCTGTACATACAGCACCGTTCATGCTCTATGGAGAGGGGAGGGGGAGAGCGACGGAGCGGCACCCTGCTGCGCGCTCTCCCCTTCTCTTTCATTAGGATCGGCTGTCATCCATCGTCCGTGGATCCGGCAGGTCGGTCGTCCGGACGATGGACGACACCGACTGTACACACGGCAGATTTTCGCCCGATAATTGGCCGATGCCGATTATCAGGCGATAAAAATCTGACGTGTGTACGTAGCTTTAGAGGGGTGTGTAATATGCACAAGTGTTAAGTCATTCCAGCTAATCAAGATGGCAAAAGATTAGAACCAGGAAGAGAAGTAGAAGATGGTGGTGCCTGCAATAGATTGGGAAGCCGGTGTATTTAAAAATTCGATCAGACAGATAAAGTAATTTTATTGCAGGTCCTTATTGCAATTCTTTTGGAAAAAGTGTATTCCTTATGATTTAAAGTAGCTTGTAAATATATTCAATATACTGTAAACAACACCTGCCTAATACTAGGCAGGCCTTCCAGGCACCACCAAAACAGCTCTGACCCAATAGGGCACGAACTTCACAAGACCTCGGAAAGTGTGGAGTACTGTCAGGCTCAAGACTTTATGAGCAGATCTGTTAAGCCCTGTAGGTTGCAAGGTGGGGCTTTCATTAATTGGATTCATCAGACTAAGTTACAAGGTTTTCATAGATTGCTTTATCGTCAAGTTGGGATACTTATGTGTCCATAGTAAGTGTTTTTACTGGTAGAAAGGGGTCAGCATGGGGACTTTTACAGGTCAATGGCTACACAGTTCCATACACAACAAACCGTTATGCAAAATATGTGCTGACACCTTTCTCCCATGGCCAGCATTAGGTTTTCAGTAATTTAGGCTACTGTAGCTTTCTGTAGAATTGGACCAGACATGCTAGTCTTCACACTCGCATATATCACCAGGCCCTGGGTGTCTATGACCCTGTCACCAGTTCACCTAGAAGGCACCAACCACTGTGTACCTGGGATACCTCCCAGGATCTGGTCTAATTGTGTAGCCATTACAATCTGACCCATTGTCAACGTTGTATTTGACATGGTTGAACAATGCTATCTGGAGCTTTGATTTTCCTGTATGGAATAGTTGCATGTTTTTTGTGGTTCAAAGTACTGAGTTCAGAGAAAGCCAGGTATCTAGCTAACTAATATACTTGGGAGCAGTGCAACAACTGTAGCCCCCATATTTCCTAACTTTAGCTCTCTTTCAAATGTGAAGTGCAGTAAACAGCAATTATATGTGCAATTATGAGAAAGAGAAGCTTCATGTTTTAAAATCCCCTGCACATGATTGGATGTTTGTGTTCACTTCAACTTATTTCATGTTTATAATCAGGCCCGGCATGTCAAAATATTTATTTTAACTAATAGGAAGCACTATGGGGGGAAGCACTGTGCTCAGAAATGTGAAATCAGCAGATCGTTAGAGTAGTTGTGTGTAAATGTCTAACCCCTTCGATCTAATTGGCTTTAGTTGTTTTTATAGTTGATTGCACCAGCTTGAAGTACAAGTCTGGGTAATTAAATTACACTTGCTTCCTTTTTTACATTTCATAGTTAATTATAATATGCATACCCGTTGATGGCCTTGCCACTGATTTACATTTATATATTACAAGTGGAGTAAGGTTGTCACCTTTTTCTGGTGAAAACATAGACATTGAAAACTCATTTTAATTAACAATATTGGCAACAAACTGGTGGCAAATCCTATGAAAGGTAAGGTCAATGGCAAGGTATGTCACATGACCACTTTATTATCATGCTATGTGGTGAATTCACAAAGCAGAAACATCAGGATTTTTTCACTTGCAGACAAATAGAGGTTAAATCTTACTACCAAGGACACAATATCATGTAATAACCAGTGATAACCAAATTTGCTAATTTGTTGAATGTTTTGTAAAAACAAAACAATTTTCATGAGAAAAATAATAGTCAAAAAGGAAGATGAAAATTGGTACGACATATTGCCATGCTTGTTCCAAGCTCAATAATACTTGTAATGCAACATATTGACAATGGCTTCTATAATATAATGCTTTAAATAGCCCTCATTTTTAGTGGTGGTAATTACTGTGGGTACTGTATACTAGAGCCCTGTATTGTTATGTCTCCATATCAGCAGTAAGCTTATTGTTACCAGTCCATAGCAAAATGTACACTTTATAGAGTCAGCATCCTGGGTAACGTAGAGATTCACAGTAATATTGGATAATTAAAGGGTACAGCTTCAAAGAAAAGTATATAGAAATCTCTCTGATTACTAAGTTTAGTTTCCTGAATCCTACACAGGACCAGCTAGAGTTATGGATCATTTATTTGATGCACAGTAATTTGTTATAAGAATGTACACATGTGCAAATGTTGCAAATTACCTGATATTTAAAATATAATTTCATCTTAATCAAGCTTGATGGAATAAAACCTTACTTTACATATGTAGTTGTTTACAGCAGGTTTTGTAAGATGTCGTTGTATACAGACACATATAACCAGTTGGGCTGATTTAATAAAGCATTTCAAGGATGGAGAGGATACATTTTCATCAGTGAACTTGGGTGATCCAGCAAACCTGGATTGGATCTGTTCCATAATTGTATGAAATCATTACTTCATTTATCTTTAAAAAAAAGTGTGTTCAGTAACGTGTTAAATTATATTGCTCTCTCTTGTTTATTGAACAGTAAAGGGTGACACCCAGAGGTGAAGTGGTAAGCTCACTTATATCAGTGCAAGGAATAAGCATCTGTAGAGTCCCCCATAAAACCCATCCCTACTGATCGAATCCTCCACCTATAGTTCATGGCCTTCTATTTTTCTTCTATTTTCAAAACCTTATATAATGCCAAATACTATACATATTGTATATGCAAAATTAAAAAAATAAAAATCAAGATAACTTAATGTTTTAAATTGTAAACACATGCCTGGGAAATTAGTAGTAGTGATATGAATTATGTGCTGTTGAAAACAGTGGCAATAAGTCACATTTTTACTGGCAACATCAGTCAAATACCAGCCAGGAGTCAAAACTATTTCCAGTCTCTCTTTCTGTAGCTAAAACTTCCAGTGCATGTTTGCTTGTTTCACAAGACATAGCTGATTTTTTTCTGCTGATGGCATTTGTATGTAAGGCATCAAATATCTATAGGAAAGTAGGCTAATATTTTCACATTTTTTTGTATTTTCTGCACTACTTTTAGTACCATATATAATTTGTAATTTTTGCTAAATAATTTGGTTTGATGCTGTCCTACACTGGTATGTTTACCATGCCTTGGCCAAAACCTTAGATAGAAAATGCATTCTTTTGATTTGGAAACCAATTATTGTATATACATTTAAACTGTCCAACATGCTGACCATACTACTGCCTCATCATTATATGGCTCCCTAGGAAAAAATTAAATGTACTTGTAAATTGCACTGTTTAAGTAGAAGACCCTTCCATTTCTGTATATTTATTCATATGGATCAATTCAGGCCAAAACATGTAGTTTTCTGTACTGAATAGGAATCCAACCAGGTTCCTTCTCAAACATCTTATCTGGCCATTCCTGAACTGTACTGTTGGTAAGTTAGTTTGCTGATTTCAGTGAAGAGCCAAAAGCAAGTGAAGGAAATGTATCCAGATGCTCAGAACACAGTCATAAATTAGATACCAGCACATCTGTAGATCCTAGGCCTATGGAGATATCGCTGAAGATTTATTAAAGGTGACGCAAGAAGGGCAAGAATAAGTATACCCCAGGGGTGTCCAACTCCATGGTCACATACACACCAGGATTTTTAGACTTTTTATAAACCATAACCTAATAACTTTTACTGCAGTTTTTTGGAGAAATGCTAAAATTGTGTGCGGATCCTGGCTCTTGAGGGACACCCCTTGGTATACATGATAAAACTTTATCACTGTAGAATCATCTGATAATGGGAAAGCAAACTCATTATAGATAGATGATGAAATCATTTTTTAAAAAGTAGAGAATTTATGTTAAACTTAAAATCCAGGAAAATAGCTGGATAGGAAAACATGACAGTTGTGCAAACAACAGATTGCACTAAAATGTAAAAAGTTCCATGAAATAATAATTGGTAATGTTAAATTCTGAAGATAATGTTGCATAATAGAAATTTCATTTTGGCCCTTGCAGGTACACCAATAGGATATACCAAGAATTAAAATCCTAGAGGCTAGGCAGCAGCCATGACAAAAGCTCTTCCATTTTTCTGGAACCCACAATTCTTCCTGACCAGAAAAGCTCTAAATAGATGCATCAAATAGATTGTATATGGCGTCAGGCAAAAGCTACTGCACAGTAATGAAAACAGCCAAAGCACTGTGGTTCAGCTCTTCCGCTCATTAATCCTTACAAAGATTTACTTTTGTAATAAAGCTCATCCTGAGACCATACTTATTACTCACAGTGGTTTCCTGCTAGATTCTGGCATCATTTGGGACAATAGTTTTGCTATATATATCTATATATTACAAACTCACTTGGGTGCCTTTTGAACATGATAGAATTTTTAACACCTCTTCAAGCTTGTACTTTCACATTACATCACTCATTACCCTTTATTTCACTTTCTGTCTAGTTAAATGCAATTTAATGTTAACTTAACGTCTGCTGGTTTATTCATAGGAATAACGTTTATTACTCTTGAACAACCAAGATAAGATAAAATCATTTTTATGGTTAGGATTTGAACATCTGCACACATTACATCACATTACACATTCTTACCTGCCTAAAATGTATTTTTATATATATATATATATATATATATATATATATACAGGTTTGCTAAATATCTAAAGTATCCAGGTTCACTGATGAAAGTGTATCTTTTCCAGTCTTGGCGAGCTTCATTAAATCAGGCCCTATATATGTATTTTAATGTGGACCTAAAGTTTCTAAGTTAACATAATTTTTTGGCAAGTATGCATGTACTCTCAGCAGCAGCTTTATTAAATACACTTTGCTAGTACATGGTTGTATCCCCTCATCTTGCCTTCAGAACTGCCCTAATTTTTTTGGTATAGATTCAACAAAGCACTGCAACACTCTTCAGGATTGTGGTCCATATTGACACAACAGCATCAAACAGTTGCTTCAGAATTGTCAGCCACAAAACCATTATGGGAATCATCTAAAGGTGCTCTATTGGACTGAGATCTGGTGACAGTGGAGGGCATTTTGAATACGGTGAACTTATTGTTGTGTTTAGGAAACTAGTTTGAGAAGATTTGAGCCTTATGTCAGGGCGTGTAATCCTGCTAGAAGTAGCCATCAGGAGATGGGTACATTGTGGTCATTACCGGACGGACAGGGTCAGCAACAATAGTAAGGTAGTGTCTGGCATTTAAATGATGTTTTATTGGTACCAAGGGACCCAATATGTGCAATGTAAATCTTTAAATCCTTAGTTTCTTAATTCACCCCACTAAACTCAGTCATGTTGGCTTTACACCTATGCTTTCTGTATACTTTTTCAGGCCAACTTTATTCTCTCGACCTCTGCTGCCTGTTCAAAGTTTTTAAAGCAAAGGTTATGCTCTCTTAGTTTTCACCCTTTTGTTTCCAACCTGAGGATGCTTCTCATGACCACATCATTAGTTAAAATTAATTAGGAATAAAGACTTAGCTCTAATATCCCTTTAGTTTCAAATATCACCGAAGCTCACACTTTGTACTTTATTTTTTTACAGTACATATAAAGCCTCATGTATGACAAACAATTCCCAAATCCAGTTATAAAGTGATGCACAAGACTCCTAAAGTAAACAAAAACTTCCCTATTTCAGCTGAGTTAATAAAACCCTGCAGTAAAATAACAGATTTTCAATGCATAATAGTGTACCACAAATTGCCCCATCTAGGACACGTTTTTTTCAGTACCTTGTATTAAAATCTTTACTGTTGATACTACATATCATCTTGCCAACTGAGTAAAGTCTCCGTTTGCAGTTTGCTCAGCCCTACTACTAATCATCCTTCTCTGAATGAAAACCCTTTTGGTCTTTGGGGACCCTGTGAAGGAGCACAGGCTGCACAGGCTGTATGTC
Organism: Pyxicephalus adspersus; assembly: GCF_032062135.1. Classification (NCBI taxonomy): domain Eukaryota; kingdom Metazoa; phylum Chordata; class Amphibia; order Anura; family Pyxicephalidae; genus Pyxicephalus; species Pyxicephalus adspersus. Next base: position 77,342,398 of record NC_092860.1, read on the forward strand.
CATCATGGTTATGCTAAACCCTGTATTTGGATTCATTATTGATCATTCCATTGGTTGCTTGCTCCAGCGTCAAGGTCCACTATAGTGGGCAGAATGGTGGCTCAGAGGTTAGCTGGCCTTTGCACCACTAGATCACAAGTTGGAAACTCTTGGCCAGGACACTATCTGCATGGAGTTTGCAGGTTCACCCTGTGTATGTGTGGGTTTCCTCTCACATTCAAAAAACATGCAGATAGGTTAATTGGATTTACCCCAAAATTCACCTTAGACTGTATTAAAAGATTAACATACATAAAGACATAACATACGACTAAAGTAGGGACATTAGATTTTGACCCCCTTTGAGGGACAGCTATGACTATGAGACATGACTATGTTCTTTGTAAAGCGCTGTGTAATATGACAGCAATATATAAATACTGTGTAATAATATTGGTCAGTGCTGATTATCATTGGTTACATTTCTGCAACCTTAAAATCAGCTGATTTTGTGTTGAGATGCAGTTTTTTGTATTATTTATGTCCATCTTGTAAAAGCAAGATCTCTTCAGATGCTTTATTATGAACAGTTAGCTTGAGATTTATAGATTACGAATCTTAGGTACATTTTTTTTTTTTAAATGTTAACATAAATATGTAACTCATATCGGGTAAAAATGTATTTTTAACATGTTTTTACCTTTTTTATTCGGATATGTCAATATTTTATCAACCAGAAATATAAAATACAGAAAAAGAGAATATGTTCTATGCAACTACAGACTAACCCTTTGATGAATAAGTAATATGTTTTTCATCTCTTTTCTGATTACTTTTAGCTCCAGTGATATCAAATGTGTATCTGCAACACTCCTGTGGGGAAAACCTATTCAGAACATTGTCCGTGGCTGCTATATCCATAATACAGTTTTTTCATTAAAAATATATCTGTGGACTGTTTGGAATCTACTTGACAAATTTCCCATAAACCAATGGGGTGATTTACAGTTTATCCAAACTATAATGATTATATTAGGTCAAATATATTTTTCTTACAAAATAGACTAATCTAAAACTAAAACTCAAAAACCACCACTTATCTGTCACTGCTTACAGTTTTAATGTTGTGCATGCTTACCCTAAGCTGTATGACTGAGCGAATAAAGTAAAATATAGTAAAAGTTTCTCTGCAATAAAAGAATATTTGTAAGTTTTATACATGTTGTTCCAGCATAAATCCAACTGAATAAGTTTTAATGCAGTAGAGGCAAAGTTGTCCGCTCACTACAGGAGGTTAGGTGTTGTCAGCTGAAAAATAAAACCTTAATATAGGTTGTAGTATATGCAGTATATGACAAATATTTGTCAAATAAATATTAATATTATATGGGCAGAAGCTCAAGGCTTCTTTTTGTATGTTTACATGTGTATTCTTTGTTTTCAATAATGTTTTCAGTTTTAAGTAATGTACCCACTTAAGATACTCTTTTCCCCTTTTATCAAATTATCCACTAATTCAATGAGTAAACCTTGTATTAAATCTTGGATGTGAAGAAAATATTAAAAAATATTATATAGCTAAATAAAACCATAATTGTATTTTTTCCTTATTCGGTTTATCTGGAGTTTTTCCCCATTTACATTTGTCTTTATTTGTCCTGCTATTACCAAGACAGGAACAAATATAAAATGTACGGTATTTTTTGACAATTGCCTGTACAAGAAGGTTTACATTTTGAGAAATGTTCTCAATGGAAGGGATAACAAAAGTTCAACAGGATCTAATCATTCCCCACCACATCCAAATTTAAAGTGTAAGGTAAGCTGAAGAGAAATAAAGTAAACCAATATTTACATTCAAGAACGTAAAGCACTGTTTTTAAATTTCTTTGCACATTATTGAATTTTCACACAAGTGTACTTCATTTAAGTTCATTGTTTTATCCTATTTTATATCTTTATTTTATCTTATTTTATATCTTTATTTCATTATTCATACTGTAATGGAAAGCTTGTCCTGGGTTTGGATAAACAAATATGGTTGAGACATCAGGAAAGTCTTTATGGTTTCAAATAAAAAGATTTTTTTGTGTTCAGTGGTCTGTAGAGTTGATTAATCTCTGCCATTATGCTTAAAAAAAGGTTTTGGCTTTATATGCACATAATAATAGTCTAGTGACCAGAAAAACATTAATGCCTATTTCAGTGAAACATTTTACTGAACGTCTATGTTTATGTCATATACATAGCATTTTATATTACAAAATAAAAATCTATTTTCAGTATAACATACTGGAAAATCCTATCACATACCTTCCTCTTGGTGCTCTGATTCAGGCTGATACGGGACTGACTCTTTATCTGTTTAAGGAAAAAAATAAATAAATGACTTTAACAAAATGTCATACATCATACATAATATGTGGTCTAAAGCAGCAGTCGCCAACCAGAGAAAGTTTTAGTGGTCTCCCATACAGATCCCCCATGTCCGCCGTACAGATCGCAGGCGATCTGAGAAGTGGGTTGTGTCTCTGGTTGTGTCACAGCTCGCCCACTCTCCCATCGCAGGCTCAGACCTGCAATGGGAGAGTGGGCAGGGTTATGGCATTGTGACGTCACTATGGGGGAAGTTTCTTCCCCTCTGTGTTACACATGGCTCCCTGCGCATGCGCGAACTGAAGCCGGTAAATTTAGTGGTCCATGGGTCTGAAAAGATTGGCACCCCAGCACTATCTCCAATAGATTTACACCTATGAAAACTGTTGTGTGCCTATGCCATTCTAGTAACATGGCTAGTCTAATATCAAATTTACACAATTTTGGAGACTAAAACACTAACAAGATTGCCTGCACAGCAACAATGAGGCAAGGTGTTTCTCAACCAGGGTTCTGTGGACCCCCAGGGTTCTTCCAGAGGTTGCTAGGGGTCCCTCAACAATGAGCATTTTGTGGCTTTCGAACCAATGATATTTTTGGTTATCTGTAAAAATAACATTTTTCCCACTGGCCAGCAATGTAAAAGGCATTCATACCACTAAACACCAGGCTACTGTAAGCTGCAAATTAAGTATTCATAGAAAGGGTTCCTTGAAGAACTGAAAGTTATTGCAAGGGTTCTCTCATGTTAAAAAAGGTTGCGAAAGGCTGGTCTAGAACATTTTCCTACACAGTAAAAAGTAAATGTTGTCCTTACATTGAACCTCTGCTGCCCTAGGCCATGGTCAAAACTAGAAGTACCAAACTAGAAATATACAAGATCAGATCTACAATCAATACTGGTCTCATACCAATTCTTTTTGCAGCATAATTTTGCATGTTATAGCATGCAATTGTAGGGCCTGTACAGATAAGCTGGGTGTTCGGCCATAGCCATTGGACTAGTTGCTCAGTTCGGGGAAAACAAGGACATTTTATCCACTCAGATTGAATTAATTTTGGTAATTATGAAAGACCCCTGGAGCCAAATAAAATATTCTAATATATAATTTTGTGATAGGGTTGAATGGGTTGAATTTAGGGTTCATTGACTATGCAACATAAGTTATTTCAACATAACTTAATCTCAGGATCATTTTTTAAATCAAATCATTAATTCCACAAACATAAATATTGCATAGAAGTGAAATCATTATTTTTTCATACAAAATAGTTATTAAGTAAAAAGAAAATCTATTAAGTTTTTAAGCATGCAAAAATGTATTATTAAATTACTAACAGGGCTAAAAATAAAGGAGTTAGTGATTCAGTAGTTGGTCCTATATAAATACATGTTCACAATCACTAACCTAATACAGTTTTGTTTAGAATAATAGCAGTGTGTTAAAAAAAAAAGGTGAATAAAGCTCAAAATCCTTATGTTAGCTTTTATTTCCATACACGCAAATGCATTTGGTAAACTACACATTCTATTCCAAATCAAAACATTGTTCAAAATAATAGCAGTGTGGAGTTCAATCAGCGAGGTCTATGATTCTGCGAAAACACAGGTGTCAATTATGCCCCTTATTTCAAGGATAAATGCACTATAACCATCATGACCAAACATTGCTGCCTTCTTTCCTTATACCCCACAAAAGATACTAAAACACAGGTTTCTGAAACTCAAGCTAGACTAAACAGAATTTATCATCTTCCCTCCTGACATATTCCTAACTGTCAATATTACTGTTATTCGGCAGTTCCCCTCAGACACATTGTCTTGGCATCACCTTTGATCCTACCATCTCTTTTACCCCGCAGATTCAGAACATTTCCAGGTCTTGTCACTCTTACCTGTGCAACATCTCCAAAAACTGCCCCAACCTGTCCCTAGAGACCACAAGCCTCTTTATTATCTCTCATCTGGACTACTGTAACATCCTCCTCTCTCCAAGCCCTAAAAAGCTCCAAGACTTTTCTAGGGCTGCCCCTACTCAGCTTGCTCCTACTTTTTGCACATTTGAAAGAGCTTTAAAACCCATCTTTTCAAACTTTTAAATTTGTTTACACATCTTTTTCTATCTCTTAACTCCTCGCTACTTAGCTATCATTCCATAGCCCCCCTCCTATTGTGTGATACTTCCCTCTCCTCTTAGATTGTAAGCTCTTCTGGGCAGGGTCCTCCTCCTGTGTCATTGTTTGCATCTGTCTTTCATTTGAAACCTCTATTTATGAGGCTATATAAATACTGTTTATTAATACTAATAATAGGTACAGTATATAACTTGACCACTTTCATTCAAAAAGAACTTGAAAATAACTATGTAATAACTGAAGATTGTTTTTCTTTATAACACAGTGGTTATTTTATACTATAAACTCGCTAAGCCATCTGCGTATTTGGATGTCTTAATAACATTATTTTTAGTGTAAAAACAGGCAAATAGCATTATGTTACTGCATGGGTGTGTTATTAAGGCATCTGTTCTAGAAAACACAGAATATAGTTAGACAGTTTAAGTAGTATCCATGCCGTGTACTTAATCAGAAACTTGTCATGCGTACTATTCTTAATTTCACTATGAACAATTTAACTATACACTCTTAGTACTTAACAGCAAAATGTAAAACTGCTGAGCTTCTATGCTCAAAAGAATACTGACTAATTAAAGCATGCCAAAAAAGCTATAAATAAACTCTCAATCCTTTTTCACACAAGCCATGCAATTTCAGCTAAAGACAAATGTAAACTCCTCAATGAGACCATCATTAATGTTTTTAAAGAATGCATCCAATGTGTAATATTTATATTGCTTCAGAGAAAAGGCAACATAGTAGTAACAGTTCCAAATGCATCTGCAGCTAGAATATATTTCATACACTGGGAATAATAACATGTTTAGACAGCCTCAAGGTCTTTTCAGTATACATCCAAACCACAAAGACATATTCCCATAGCAATCTTCTCAGTACGTATACCTCTTTTCTAGCTCACCTAGACCTAGATGAACTTGAGGAGAACTATGTGAGTTCTAGGTTCTCTTTTGGGCACGTCCATTGGATCTTTTGCTGCCTCTAAAAAGTGAAGCAAAAGTTAATGAGGTAGTGCAGACTTTTCCCATCCATGCCCATCAACTTTGCTGGATAAAATAGACACTGATACTTAAGCTAAATAAAGTTACAGTCGCTGCAGGTCTAATGTGTAAATCTTCAATCTTTCTAATCAGTATAAAATGAACTGTGTGCAGTGAGTTAAGGGTGATCTGATAATAAAAACCTCACCTACAGATGTAGTGTGTAGGAGTCACATTAAGGATAAGTCATATGTAATAGGGGTGATGCTGACAGAATAAAATACTAACTGATAAATAAATAGTACACAATAACACTTTACATATAAGTATTATCTATGAAATTTTATTTGGAAAAACTCTTTTTTGATACAAAGGGCAAATTTCCTTTTTTAACTGTAGTTATACAGGAGCAAAAGAGACTCAGAAGCCAAGCTCCAGTACAGAACACAATACAGACTCCCAGCTAAGTCATCAGTAACACCCTTCAGTGTACACCTTCAGCGGCATCCCCAATGTGAATCTCCATGACAGATTCTTATTTCAGATTTCAGTAACAGACCCACAGTGGAGATATCAGTAACAAACTCCATGTGCAAATAGTTACAGACCCCAAGGCAAACCTCAGTAACAAACCTCACAATAAAAGAAGAAATAATGTAAAGGCTTCTTGCAGTTGATAATGCTTTCTTCCCTATTCCCGGTTCCTGCCTTTCCTAGTTTTCTAAGTAATTTCGGTAAGAAAGAGGTGGAAACTGAAAAATGGGTGGGTGCATGATGCCCTGGGATTAAAACCACACCCGAGTCCCCTGAAAATCATAATGATTGGAAGGTATGGGTTTACTTTGGATTATTATAAACAAAAAAGAACAAATTGCATAACTTTTATAGGCTATTCAGATCTGGACACAGTCAACAGGTCTGATTGAGTCTGAACTAAAATGGGTTATCCTTCCATCAGTATTAAAGTACACACGCTAAATAACCCAGTAACTAAAGTATAAAAAAGTATTCAAAAACTGTTTTAAACCTGAAATGTGCAGCTTTTACTGAAAAAACAACCCAGTGATCCTAAGATGAAATCATTTTTTCTGACACAGTGACCACTGATAGCACTGAGATACAATAAAGGATGAAAACCCATTAAAATAGTGTTTTATTACCAACAAATTAAAATAGCTTAGTATGCAAGAATATTTACACCTACTTTAGAAGAAAGGACTACTGAAAGCAAGCTGAAGCAGCCATTTATAACAAATAAAATGATATTAGTCCAGCTGCCTTGCTGTCTTAAGTTCTTTCTAAAGCTTTGACCTAAAATCGTAATTCCGACTTCACTTTGACTGTTTTCTGTCCTGGTCAGTGGCCTGGAAAAAACCTAGGTCACAGAATCAGTATTAATGACAAAAAAATAACATTTTTAGAAGACAGTCAGGTTGTCAGCCACCAGGTTTTTCTCACCACAAATCTTCTTATATTTTTTCGTACTTGTTTCCCTCTATGTCAGGCCCAAATTAATTTTGTTAAGAACCTTGGAATCAATTACAGTTATAAATACTTTTATTTATGTGCAATGAGTTATTAGCTATACACACATTAGTTTGCTGTTAATCACTAATTATTTTTTTTGTCAGTGGCAGTTAAAGTCTAATTAGTACTTTTGACATTTAACTTATTTCATTTGTAATTAGTTAATTGAAATGGCAAACATGTACACATTCTGGAAACATTTTTCAAATAAAAAGAAGTGTGATTACAATTTCATGCTGGTTGAGTCCCCATAGAACTCGTTTATCTCATCCATATATTTTGCAATAATTTAAACAGCTTTACCAAGTCAAATATTTAAATTAGACATGACAGCGCAAGGCCAAGAAAACTTTCCAATTCTAAATGAGTCTCATGGTAATTTCAATGCAATCAGTGGGGTTTTCTTTTAATGAGCAACTGTAACAAAAAAAGCTGTGGTTTTCATCTTTAGCGCTCTCTCCCTTTTATATATATATATATATATATATATATATATATATATATATAAATATATATATTTATATATATACATACAGGTAGTCCCCGAGTAAGGGACATCCGACACACGGACTATTCCTAGATACGAACAGTCTTCCCTGCTCGCTTGTGCACAGGATGGAGGCTTGATGGGGGGGACGGTTTGCATGATTCGCAGAAGAAGTCTTGCTGTTCTGCAACCTCTTGTAACTCTTTAATGACCAAGACAAACTCTGCAGTGGTTTCTTTTTGCATATCAAAGCACAGCTTGCTCCAATAGTCAATAAATGTCTAGGCTTTTTTCTTTTTTTTTTTTTTTTTTGCTTTGTTTGTGATTAGCTAACAGTGAGGATTTTATACAGTAACTGACACCATGCTGCCTCATAATATGTTGAGACAAACATCTGTCCTAAGTGCTGTTATTAAAATAAGGTAATTGTTCCAACTTTCATACAATTTCAACTACAAACCTACATTCCCTATTTCATATGAAACCCGGGGACTACCTGTATATATATAGGATCCTATATAATGGGATGGGGATATGAATTATTAAATTTCTACTTTTTAAGTGTTTTCTTTGTAGTTAGAACCATCCTCAGATATTTATAACTATTGTGGACATTTTGTAACATCTAAATCACATACTTTGCTCATGTCACTGCATAAAGGATCAAGCATGAGTTAAACTCACGTTTTGTAACTTGTGTATGTTTTATAAATAATCTTTCAGTTTTAACCAACTAGGATTTCCTATAATGACCAAATATTTAATTGTTTCTGTCCTGCAGCTATACCAAAAACATTTATATTGCAATGTTTCCCAGAATCCATATATTCCTCCTTTAACCAACTCTCCACGTTTTTTAAAAGTCTGCATGAATTGGAAGCCAACTCTTAGGGGTATATTTATAAATCAAAAAACTGTCAAATCAGATGAAATTCAGCTGTTTATTCATTGGAAGATATAACCTTTATTATTGTGACTGCTGCACTCTTTTGATGATTGATCACTTTAGGTGGCAGAATGAGTCTTAGCTTTAAAATGAATTGAAACAAACAATACATAGGCATTTGAATGGCCGTACATTAAATACAGCCAAATTGATGGGCAAACAATTCTAAAGACTGTGGTATGCGATCCACATCCCTGACATCACTGTTAAAATTTGCCTCACAAAGAACATTGTTAATTGCAAATTCAAAGACAAAATATAGTTAATAAAAAACGATACTGAACATGTGATTATACTAAAGCCAAAATCTCCCACTTAGTAATAATTCTAAAATGATTTCAGCACGAGCACTGGGATGAAAAAACATAATATTTTTAGACGAAATACATGGATTTCTTATAAATCATTTGTTATTATTTGCCAAATGTTTTCAATCGTGGACCAGATCCATTCCAGGTGAGCTGAGTCTCCAGTCTTGTTACATTTTTTTTTCAAATGTGCTATATAGTGAAATGTTTGTTTGTTTATGCATGTTTTACATGCATAGTATGTTTCTTAGGTGATGTATACTCTAACAATACTGAACTAATAGGAAATCTCTACAAAATGAGGGCAATTCTTTTCTTAGACAATGGTCACTGCAACAGATGTCACAATCACCAAAGATGTCAACATTAAAATTTCTTTTAAGCTCGATTTAATAAAGCTCTCCAAGGCTGGATCAGTGATAAAAGCTGTGATCCAGCAAACCTGAAATGGATCTAGTCCAGGATTCAAATCATTTGCTAGGACATTGCAAATGACTTTGAAGAAATCCATTTGGGGTTTGCTGGATCACCCAGCTTTGAAAGATGAAAGTGTATCCTCTCCAACCTAGGAAAGCTTTAATAAATCTGGCCCTATGTTGACAATGATCAGACCAAAAAAAAACAACAAAAATTTGACACAAAAGAAACAAAAAAAAAAATCGTCTGTACAAACATGTTTATATATATTTGTTTGATAAATGCCTGTTTATGTCTATAAATATAAATCTAAGTAAAATTGTCATCAGTCATACGAGAAAATGGTCCAAGAGAGCCAAAAATCATCTAAACATATAAAGCCTTGTTATCCCATAAATATTCATCTACATTAGACTTGATTCATTTACTGGATGAGTATGATAATGTCTTTTTGAATTACACTATTATAAGATTTGTAAAATGTCATATATCATACTAATTTGCTGTGTTTCTGGACTCAACAATGTATGATGTTTAAAAGCAAAGTCTGAATTATTTCCAGAGAGAAATAACAACAATCTTTAAAGGCTGAATGTTAAAAACAGCCAATTTAAGAACAAGCTCTTATTTTTGTACTGTGTTAGCCCCTAGATAATCAAAAGCATTAAAAAATAGTCAAGATATGTTTAAAAGCTAGCAAAAAAAGAAAGAAAAATAATGAACAGAAAGCTTCAAGACTCTGTGGACCCCTTGACACAATAAACTTTTAGTAATGGTGTTGAAAATGCAAACAAATATAAAAGAAAACGTATGTTTACTGTATATATCAAAACCTGAATAAAAACATTTAAAAAGTATCAAATTTGTGTTATTTTTTTACAGGAAGAAAAGAGAAAATTAGGCTGTTCAAAAAATAGCAGTGTGGAGTTTAATTAGTCAGTTTTTTCATTTTGTGAATAAACAGGTGTCAAAACAGCACCTATTAAAGGAAAGCAGCAAATGTTGTACATGCTGGTTATAGCGTATTTCTCTCAGAAAATCGGAGTAAAATGGGTTGTTCCAGACATTGATCAGAAGAACAGCATACTTTGATTACATCATTGATTGGAGAGGGAAAACAAATAAAGAAGTGCAGAAAATGCTTTAAAATGGCAACCAAAACTGAAAGATTTGGAAGAAAAGAGAAAACTACCATTCAAATGGATAGAAGAATAGCCAAAATGGCAAAAGCTCAGCTCCCATGAAAATGGTCTAAAGTTACCTGTAAGTAGCGTTACATTGAGAAGATGTGAAGTCAATCTATTGGCAAAATGCTCCTGCAAAGTCCCAATACTGAAATAAAGATGTTCTGAAGAGGTTACAGTTTGCCAAAGAACACATTGACTGGCCTAAAGAGAAAACATTCTGTGGACTGATGAAAGCAAGAGTGTTCTTTCTGGGTCCAGGATCTGCAGACAGTTTGTCAGATGACCCCTGGGCCTATTTATTGCATACCAGGGATCATGGATCAGTTTGAATACATCAAAACACTTGAGGAGATCATGTTGCCTTATTACAAAGAGGAACTGCCCTTGAAACTGGTGTTTCAACAAGCAAAGACCCCAAACACACCAGTAAATCAGCAACGTCATGGATTCAGACCAACTAAATTGACGTTATGGAATGGCCAGCCCAATGCCCAAACCCTAATCCAATAGGAAACCTGCGAGTTGACATAAAAAATGCTGTTTCTGAGACAAAACCAAAAAATGCAGAATTGTGGAATGTAGTCCAATTATCCTGAGCTGGAATACCTATTCACAGGTGCCAGAAGTTGGTTGACTATACAATACAAATGTGCTGCAGTTCTCAGAAACAATGGTTTTACAACTAATTATTAGTTCAGTGATTCAAAGGAAAGCAAAATCTTGAATCATTTCTTATACAACGAATGTTTGTTAAGAAGAATAAAGACCCTAACAGCCTAATATTCTCTTTTCTTCACTTTCTGTAAAAGTATAACACCAATAACTTTTTCTTCATGTATTGATTTGAAATAAAATGTGCAGTGTTCCCATTGTATTTGTGTATGGAAATAAAAGCTATTAGGATTAGGATGCTATTATTCAGAACACAACTGTATAATATATATATATTATCATATTATAAATATGAAATGACACATTTCAAATGTTTCTTTATAAAATCACATAGTTCTGTAAAGTTGTGACTAAATGTTGCAAAAAAGCTGCAGATAACATTAGTTTATTACCTACTATGATACATATATTAGGTTATCTATATACCTAAGGTCAGTAAACCATATCTATAAATCAGGGTCACTATGTTGTCTTGAGAAAGAGACCCTGTGTGGCCCCTGAAACATTGTTTTTCAAATATTTTGTGACACTGCTTTTATAATGAATCAAGAATCTTTTACTTGCTGGTGACTTTGGATTCTGTTTCCCTGAGTATTACATGAAGCCATCTGTTGTTGTCACTTCAAGCACCCTTTCTCTTTTATAAGGTCTTTTTGCTGTAAGGAGTGCATTTCTATCACGGACATTGTTTAATCAGAAAAGTTACATTTCTGCATTGTTTAAAGAGATTCATCATGAAACTGAAAGCGTCAAAAACATGCTTCCTGGCAAAGAAAATAGTAAATGCCTCGTTTACTATCAACAATACCAATCTGCACCACTTCCATTATTGTTGATTTCCTGTTCCCCCTGCTTAACTCTGGACACTTCCGGGTTTACAGCGGTCATTCACCGACCTGCCCAGGCTAGGGAACTGCTAAAAAAACACCGAAAAATGTGTACAAAGAAAAATCCCTTTAATAAACCTTGATTGGATTTAGAGCCCTAAGTATTTATTTTTGCTTAGATGATACACAAAAATATTTGACATGTCTTAACCCAAATCAAAACGGCTTTAAAACATTAAGAGAGTCAGCAGAAATATCTTTTTTTATTAGGCTAGTAAATTGCTGCATACACAAGAGTGTTTGCTGGGTGATGATTTCCCTTTAAAATTGATATTCCCTATTATGCTTTCCATAGAAATGCTATATTGCTTATGGTGAAGGACGGCAATTTTGTGTTTTCACATCTAATGTGAAAGGATTATGTTGAAATCCAGGCTGTCAGTTAAATTAAAAGAAGAATTATGATGTCAGTAATAAAGACTGTTTTTCACTGTTTGCTCTACATTGCAGCAATAAGCGCTCATTAAAATTCATACTAAGTTCCCCATGCAGGAAACCAGGGCAAGGAAAATGAAAAAGACAATAACGGTAAGACATAAATCTTTGTTTGGTGTGTCATAACAAATAAAAGGCAACATTAAAAATCTACAGGTCTCAGAATGCTTATTAAAAAAGCTGGAGTATATGTGGGTCACTAGAAGACCTATTTTTGACGCAGTGTTTTGTAGTTTTTTCAAATATTACATGGTTTTATGGTTTAATCCAAATATGTGGAAGACTATTTCAGTAATCATAATCTAAAATGTTTTAGTTGCATGTGTCTGTGCAGGGGAAAAATTTACAGTGGGAAGAAGTTTTGTTTTATTGCTCTGTATGGTTTTATGTTTTTAGTTGTTTATCCAACCTCAGGTGTTACAAAATGTATTGGGTAGGAAAGTTATCTCCTCAAGCTTTGTACTCTAAAAACCATCCTGTGCAACCTTTTCCCCTTTTTTAGCTCACTGAGGTCTCAATATCTCCACCTAGAAATGTTACCCCATTTCCACATCACACAAATCAACAGACATGCCATTGTTGGAAACTGAGGTGCACTTACTGTTTTGCAGAAAGGGTAGGGCTGAAGAAACCTGAGAAACATAGGCTTCTATTCAGTATATGCCCAGGATCATGTAACTCAAAGAGATTCCTGATTTATTAAGGTTCTCCAAGGCTGGAGAGGACACACTTTCATCAGTGAAGCTGGGTGACCCATTTTCATTTACACGTCAGTTCTCTAATCCAACCTTTCTCAAACCTTTTGCCCCAAAGGACCACTTGAAATAATATTCTGGTCTGGAGAAACCCCTGCTAAAACCATATCATTTGTGGTCAGTCTGAAAAATGCCATTTACATTGCTGGGCAGAAAATGCCCAACTTACAGTGGTAGTTAGAATTCACTTTAATAGGCAGCTGAAAAGATTATTGGGGTCATGTAGCTGGCTCTGACAAGTGGTATTGTTCTTGCAACTAAGCAGACAGTATCACATTGGAAGTCGCCCAGCCACAGCTCAGGTCATCCCAACCAACCTCAGGAGGAACATTAGAGTTCCATGGAACATTGGCTGAAAATGCCTGCTCCAATCTGTTATTGTGGCAAAGCAAGATTGCAAGCTAGTGTGAAGAGGGCAACAGCCTAAAAAGAGCAGCAAGAGGCAGAAGGCAGAAGACATTAAAAACTGCGTACTTTAATATATTTTTTTACATTATACGTCTTCAACGGTTAAATTGTAATTACAATGATCAGTTTTGTTGTGTTACAAATTGATTGTGAGGAAAGTACCAAGTATCTTTATCCCCATCCTTTTATAGTCAAGGGACTTGTTGCAAGGTAGTTTTAAGATTGCTGTAGTGTGTTTAAATGTTATATTGCCTAGTATATAATTGAAGACATATATGACCATTTAATAAAATAGTACAAATAGCAATAATGTGTAATAGTGCGTAGAAACCAGATTTTTTATTTGAATTCTAACTCTAAACCACTGCAATCTTGTGTACCAAGCATCACAAATCTTTACATGATTAGGCTAGTTTTTACTACAGCTAGGTTGTTTGGACTTACCATATTTTGTAAATTGCTTGTTGCCTTACATGTTATACCTATTTTTCTGTATACTTTTAAATGAACTCCATAATAAATACAGAGATAGTAAAACAATATTTAGGTGTTTTTACACTATGGGACTCAAACTTGGAGTAAATATAGCTGCTGAAGATTCACAAACAATTTAGGTATTCCTGTGGTAGCTCAACAAATGTTTAACAAACTATGCACAAGGTAAAAAATTCATAAAGCCTTCCCGACCATATATTGTTCCCAAGCCTGAGGAAGCCATGGTATGATTTGGGATTGCTTCAGTTGGTCAGGACTTGGTTTAGTAACATTATGTACCCAAAAATGATGTCAGCTGATTACCCGAATATACTGAGTGACCGGGTTTTTCCTTCAATAAATTTTTCTTCCTTGATGGCAAAGTCTCAAATTATGAAGGAGTAGTTTAGCGAGCATGAGACATAATTTTCACACATGGATTTGACACCATGGATTTGAGTCCAAACTTTAACCCAAATGAGAGGCTTTGGAATGTACTGGAGAAGACTTCATACAGTAGACTGACGCTCCCATCATCAATACAATACCCTGGTAGAAAAAATTTTGGCAATTCTAGATAAAAATAAATTTTTTGACTTTGCATAGAATTATAGTATCAAAATAAGGAATGAGGTGAATGCATGTTGTAATCAACATTAGGCAGTCCAACCAAATATTCAAGTGTGCCATCTTTTTTTTTGGTATGATGCAGTCAGCATTTTAATTACAGTATACACTACCCAAAGGATCATTTCTAATTATAAGATGTCAAAATCGAGTGGTATGTGAATGTCTCTTGAGATAAAATTTGCAGGTGTAATTTGATGTGAAATATGCTATATAAACACCTTGTATGAGTTTTCCATTTGTTCCATTAAATACAGTCTATTAAATCTTTTAAAATGTATGTCAGGGTTTTTTTGAAATGTATTAGAATTTGCTTTTAGGAATACATATTTGTACATCTGAGTAAACATAGCATATCCTATGGAAACATTACACCATAACAAGTGGATACAGAGACTTGAAGCTAAAATTATTACTTTTTTTTATCTTCAATACAGAATATAAAAACCACAGCTACTGATCTCTTTCTAGATATTTGATAAAAGTGAGAGGTGATAAAATCTATATTCATGTTTGAGGTCAAAGCAACATTTAGAACTAGTTGACCTTACTTTGTTTGGTTCTCGCAATGAGCCTGATTTACTAAAGCTCTTCGAGACTGGAGAGGATAGATTATCATAAGAAAACCAAGGTGATCTAGCAAAGCTGGAATGAATTTCTTAAAATCATTTGCTATTATTAGGCAAATGTTTTCAATCCTGGACTAGAACCATTCTAGGTTTGCTGAATCACCCAGGTTTGCCCATAATATTCTATCTTCTCTAGTCTTTGATAATAGAGAGCTTTGATAAATCATGCCGAATGCCACATCATGGAGTTACTGCCTTGGAGTTACTGACCCTTACATCACTGTGGCTATCAAATGACTGGTGAGGAAGGTCCATTAGAACTATATACTGTGATTTACAGAAGATATATATCTCCTGTAAATCACAGTATATAGTTCTAATCCTATTATAAACAATGTTATTAGAAACAGAGATGTGTTATTAACTATAATCCATTGTACCTAATCACATTTGCTAACAATTCTGGTACCTATCATTTATTACACTTTACATATATATATATATATATATATCTATATTTAACCCCATTATTCTGAATGATTATTCTGGTTAAATGATTATTCATTATTCTGAATGAATATAACAATGAGCAGTGGAGGACAGAGCCAATAGTGGGCTTCTGTGCAGTACTAACTTGGGAACCCCCATGGGGGCCCGTGGCTGAGAAGGGTACAATGCCCTCCTGCAGCTGCACACTTTGCACCTTCCTATGTCCTCCCCAGACAATGAGTGTCTCCCAGAAAGCTGAGCTGCATATAAGTGGAAAGTAATATATGTCTGGTGAATCACCTAGACACTACCATGATTGTTCTGGTATAGGGAGCAAGGAAGTTTCGGAGATAGGGATGGGTGCACAGACACTCCTAGGGTAAGTGGGGTCTGAGATGAGAAAGGAGGAAAGTTGTATTTGCAGGGTATTTCTAGGTAGATGATAATTGAGAATAATATTTCCATAGTCACTACACTACCAATTTAGGAATTGGTCATGTCCACAGTATCATGGTTTAGAATGATCTTGGATATTATATTCTGGTACATAAGGGATGAATGCATGGAGACATTTTCACCTGGATGACAGGATGGGCATGGGAATGGCAGGAAAGAAGAAAATGAGCTACACAATGAGCTGCTGAGCCAGGATCAGAACCAAAATTGCTTGGTACACTGTGATGATAAATAGGTAAAATGTGCTTATTTACTTTTTCTCTTACATTTGAATTTCTTGTAGTTTGATGGATCTTTTGTTACACATGACTTTTGTGTGTGTGAATTTAGTTTTTAGTGTGTGAATTTAATTTTTTAAAAAATATATTTTTAGTCATCTGTAGCAAGGTTTGATGGAAGACCTGAAGTTCAGCAAAGCAGAGTGAGTCAGCCGGGTTAGTAGCAACCCATACAAAGAAACAAAAAAAAACATCAGAATTTTCTGATAAGACACCATATATTTGGGCTGTCTAATATTATGAATGGAGGTTAATATTAATGAATATGATAAACAATTTATTCTGAAAAGTAATGCTATATACCTGTTATAATTCTGAAGCAGAAATCTAAACCAGGCACGTTAATTTCTATTCTTAAATGGTAGTCTGCAACTTCAAAATTGCATTTGTTTCACTATTCAATATTCTTGTTTTACTGAGAATTGCCTGAAGCTTAACTTCTTTGGGAATAAAATACAAACAAACCCTTGCCTGCCTGAGCTAAGTCACTCACACAATTATACACCCTTCTTCTATAGGCCTTGATATTGGAGTTTTAAGTAAGGAGAACCTCTAGGTTAGGGTGCAAAAGATGTTTGGTCTGATACATAAACATGGATCCCTTAAATTATCTTATTTCTTCCACTAAGTGGAGCTGTGGTCATTTTGAACCACAATGAATCACAATAGTATTCATTATGAATAAAAATGAACACAGAACCACCTAGTGGACGAACTGAGAAAAATGCAAGAATGATACAGCCCACGAAGGCTATGTATCTGTATGTCCACCAATGTCTACTTAATACTGTTGAAGTACATTAAAGTACATTTGCCTAACCCTAACTATCTTTTATTTGCATTTCATGCATCCTAAGCCTGTACAGAAACCCACAGCAACCAAATAAACTCATCTGCTTTTAATAAGGCTAGAGAGAAAAAGCTTATTAAAGGAGATGAGTTTTGCAGCTATACAAGAACATTTACAACTATAGGAACATTTTTATAGCTTAATTCTAGTCATTTTTAGGCCAGGTCAGTGTTGCTTTGAGGGAGAGACTTAAGGTTCTTATCTCCTGAGAATGAATGCTGCTTTTGTCATCCCTGTTAGTAGCTTCTCAGTGCTGCTGCTGCTATCTCATAGCACAGTGAGGCAGAAACCACAATTCTTGTACAGCACACAATTCTCATTTTCATAAAAATTGTTTTACATTTTTTCACACAGTGCACAAAAATTATTATGTAATTACCACAGTTTACAATGAGAACACTACACAGAAGTAAACACCACACAGTTTACAGTCACCATCCAGATATTGTTTTGTATTTTTAAAAGTTTACAGTAAACGATTTATATTGATATACACCACAGGTTTTAGATTCTAAGATTCTCCATGATGAGAACAAATTTGAACATTAATAAAATTATTCAATTTTGCTCATCCCTGGGCTCAAATGTGAGAAAAGCATGGGGCCATGCAATGAAAACTTTAAAAAACGGTTTGTGTGGTGCTGAGAATAATACCCAGTAATGATTTCAGTAGAAAAAAGGACAAGTATATATAGGATTTATTGGCCTGGGGGGAAAATACTATGCAAAAAGTGCACTTATCCGTCCATAGGGTTTCTACTCATACATTTCCAATGCTCTTTCACTAAATCCTAGTAATGCCATGAACTTCCTACCCATTCAGTGTCTCTGCAGCCAAACACCACACCCAAGTGCTGTCCAAATAACCTGAAAGTGAAATTTCTGGCTGTGCATGGCCAGCAAATTAGAAGACTATAGCAAATATTATTCCAGGCATCTCAGTGCACCAGCTAATAAATGGCACCATTGATTTTCTTAGTTGTAGGTTAATGCACAGTTTTTTCTGAATTCACACTTATGCCTCTTTTGTAGCATGCATAAATGGGATGCAAGTTGAAGCAAGGAGATCTAGAATAAATATATTACAAATGTTAAACTCCAGTGGGAAATAATAATGATTAATAATAATAATACTATAACACTTTTAGAATATATCTCAAACAGCTTTTTAAAGTCTGATTTATTTTCTAACAAAAGTTGTGAAAAAGAATAGAGGTGATGACTACAGATCTAATATATTGCACATCGACAGTAATAAGTGTACAATCAATTGTTATGTTTTTCTGACTAAGCACAAGCCGTGTTGGTTTCTGACACTTTTGTTCCACATTGTAGTAATGCTGACATTATTATAAGGAGGCAATGTGGCATTATTGATCTACTTAACCTTCAGACACATGTTTTCAAGCAATTGCTTACTTGGCTGTTTGGACATAAATGTATGGGAGTTATGTGCCTTCTGTTCAACAGCTTTCTTTACTTAATCAAAACTAAATTCAGCTTCTGCTGAGTCATACCCATGTCATGACTTATAGCTGAATTATTTGAACCTTCTGCTTGTAGATAAAATAAGTATATCACACCGAGGATTCTGCTGCTCTGAATATTGGCCCGGCTTGAAGGGCCCAATAAATTAAATGGTCTATAGGCCTACATACTGGCAAACAATATGCCAGTGACATAGGGAATATACAGCATATTAAAAAGAAATGGGGGTATAAAATATGACCGACCTTACTGTGCCCCCCTTGACAGCTCAGACCCTTAGCAGCAGCCTGGGATTCTTCTGCAGTTGTTCCACAAGAGGTGAACTATAGAGCTATATCCTAATATATTTAAATATTTTGGCTATAAAGCTGGAGAAAGTAGCACACTGTCCCACTGGTAGAATGTATTGAATAAGTATTCATCACTTTACTATTGATAAAATGCAATAAAACCCATAGCTGAGTCTATCATTTGATAAACTTAAAACAACTTTTTTTCTTTATTTCCTGTGTCAAGATTTTAGAAATATTATTATAGTTGATATAGATTCAAATTCGACAATTGTGTCCCAACTTGGTCATTAAAAAAAAAATACCAGAGACACAATAATCTTAATAGTCTCTTTACAAAGCCTGTGCTATCTATAAAAGGTGACTACTTATTCTTTATTTTGGATATATAGTGACATTGTAAACAAAATACATTGATCAATTACCAAAAATTGCTGTGTACCAAGACTTAACCACACACATGTCATTTTGGTAGCCAGGGAAGTTCCCCCTTCCTTCTGTTTGATTCTTCCCCCACCTCCTAGATTGTAAGCTCTTTGGGGCAGGGTCATCTCCTCCTCCTGTATCACTGTCTGTATTTGTCTGTCATTTGCAACCTCTATTTAATGCACAGCATTGCGTAATATGTTGGCGCTATATAAATCCTGGTAATTAATAAAATTATTAGCCAAATAATCTAATCTTAAAGTAAATTTGGATGATGGAAAAAGGTAAAAAAGAAAAACGATGGCGACCTAAACAAACATTTATTCAATGCAGATAATGGGATTGATATACTTAAGGAGTAAAGGCAGCTAATTTATTGTGCATGTCTACTTTAGTTGGCAATAGGATGAAGCTGTGTATACATTTGAATACCTGATTGAGTGCAAGCAGTACTGGTGTATGGCAGAACAGGCACCTTTGCAGGGAGTGCATCCTACATCTTTCCCTCTGTTCACTAATCAACTACTCCAATTATTAGTACCGCTGCAAGACTCCTTGGTCCTTGGACCTAGACACCACACTTTAATGCTGACATGTTATATTTACAATGTTCATATACTTAATAAGTGTCAATAAGTGTATATTTTCTAATACCTAAACAGAGGCTAGAGATGTAATGTATAAATATTATAGTTTGTTTTATTGAATAGTCACTTGAGTTTTCTCCGTCTTCGCATTTCCCAGCTGAATAATAAAATATACAATGTATTATATCGTGACTCTACATTTTGCTGATTTATATGATACAATGTTGATGCACTAGTTGTTTCCTCATGTAACGCCACTTTAAATAAACATTACAAACACAAAAAATATGCCATTTCCCCAAAAATTTCATTGCAGTGCTGAAAATCTAATATTGCCCTGATATCAAAGCTGTCAGTTGTTTTATTTGTAATACAGTCTTTGTCATTTAGTATCACATAATGACATCCTAAGTAAAAATAAGACTGAATGGGGCTTCAATAATTTGAAGTACACTTGCAGACTTGGTGAAAGAGATACACTGTGCAGGAGGCTGGTGGGGGCTGGTATGCAAGCCACAGTTCCCCTATTTCTTTGATCACAGGTTGTCTTTAAATATTTGTGTCTACCTCCTCTTTTCTTTCAATATGAATGCATTTTTCCTGCATTTGTTACTGTGTGCTACATGTATCCTTTAGTATTAGTTGGTATTATTAGTTATTAGGAAGATTGATATTTCAATAATATTTGGTTTAATGCCTTCCTAAGCAAAATATAGACCTGATAGACGGCCCTATTTCCAACTAAAAGAGCATACAAAGTGGACTGACAGCACTTCTCCTAATTGTGAGGCAGCAGTTTAGCATTGTCAAGCTGATACAGAAAGATCTGTTACTGTCCAGATGTTTAAATAGGAAACTTTGCAACAAATTTGCAAAACAATATTTTTTTGAAATAAACTGTATACATTACAAACTGCAAACATTTTACAAAATAGATTTTGGGTTTATCTACTCTATATCATAACAGAAAACCATAATAACCTTCCCTATCATTGTCCCTACCCTTTAGGACCCATTCCCTATATGACAACTTTTGAAGTTGGTGTGCATTGAATTAGGGAAGCCAAATCTATTTAATCGAATTAAATTACAATTGTGCAATTGTAAACAATGGGAAGCCCCTATAAGAAATAGCATTGCAACATTCGCATGTAGACAAGATGACAAAATGTGAAAACAGTACATTAAAAAAATAACTATGGCAAATATTTATGATACACAGTGCTTAAGTAAATAAATGTCATCCTGATGGGGTTTACATCTATTTTATTGAGCTTGAGGGCATATGTAGTCAGATTGTCCAAATGTGCTCTGGCTGTTTTGCTGAGTGCAGCACAAAGTATCTGAGTATGACACATTCTACTAAGATGAAGCAGATGGTGGGACAGCACTTATTCTGCCGAGCACAGACTTACACAGGTGGCGCTCAGACATTGAATTTCATTTTTTGAAGTGGTTGTCAGCACAGGCTCATAGGGTACATTTCTGGGCAAATGTTTAAAATATAAATATTTATGCCTGAGTTCTCCTCTACTGAACACCTTCCACCTATGTTATAATTGTGATAAGAGGAGAAGATGTTCTGTAGTCTATGGGAGGAGTCAGGCAGGCCTAACAACAGTGCCTGGGATTTAATGCAGCAGAGGCATTGCTAGATATTGTAGATATCTGGGGTTAAGGGCTCCAGGGAGACAGGTGTTTGTTTAATGTAGAGTATGTGGTTGGGGGGGGGGGCATGGGAGAGGGAGGATGGAGACCTGTGGGTTGCAGTAACAGCAATTCTTCCAATGAAAAGGTTCCTAATTTATATCCAATGCAGGTGTGCAGATCAGCAAAGTCAGACAAAATTCATGTTCAAGGTCAGTGACTCAGTGGGTTGAAGCAATTCAATATTCATCATTAATTACAGACAAGCAACAATGGCGGATCAGCAACTGTAGCCTCCATATTTTTAAAGGATGCATCTATAATATATAATAGAAGGCTGATAATCTTCCAAACAGATAGCAGCAGCCTATAAAGAACTAAATAAATTGCATAGCACTGTGTGATGACAGTGTTCTATGTCTGTAGGCATAAGCACTTAGATAATTCATTACTCTAAAAGAACAAGAAACAATGGTGTTATAGTTGACATCACAGCAAGTGGTTTATGGAAAATAAATTTTTGTTACTGTAAGAAAACAAATTGGAGTAAAAGATCTTTTGTTAGCCATATCTGCTCAGTGAGAAAAATAGAACATCAATGTTGTTTCTATAGCTTGTTTTTTCAAGAGTTGTGCGTTTCACCCATAGCAATATTTTAGCACGAAGCACAGTTGGAAGTCACAATGCCATCTTTAGATTCTTTATTTAGCAGGATCAGTACAAAATACTGTGTTACAGTACCTACTGTACATATTCTAAAGTGTCTGTGGAGCTCGCTTACTTTGAGAATATTTGAAATGAAATTGAAATTATTAGGAGATACAATTCCAGTAAATTGTAGCCTAATAAAAGTCATGACAGTCTACCAGTCTATACCTGATAATGATAGGTTAGTATAAACATTAGGGATAAGGGAGAATCCCTCCGGCATTCTTGTGAAAATTTCCTCGAGCTTCCAGTGGTTCAGCGAAATTTCGACGAAATTTCGCAAACCATCGGAAGAGGAAATTGAAACAGGAGGATTCCCATAACTGTAATCAACCCTGGAAATTCTCCTATTTGCAATCCCTGTGGCACTAGAGGTTAATCAACCTGCATGATGCAGCCCTGGAAATCCTCCTGTTCGACGAGAGCTCAACATATCGGCGAATCAGAAGGCCGTTCTCGGTTACATTTTCGGTAAGCGAGAAAGACCTAATACGCTGCGAGATCCAACTTACAAATCTCACTCGCTTATCTTTTAGTGTGGAAACCTCAATTTCACAATTAGCAATGACTGATGCCACATTCACTTGAAACTTTATAGCAGACACACAATTTTTTCAATATTTAATATTGTGGCAAATACTGGGTGCCAATGTAAAATGTCTTGGATAAAGTTCCCTCACTACTTTTTCCAATTAACAAATGGTGTTTGAGTTCAATGCTACCAAGGGTTTTATGGTGAATTGTGCAGGTTCTAGATTCAGGATCCCAACACATTTATGTACAGATTTGCTCAGAATAATTGTTTAAATTCATAAGAGTATAACTTTTAAACTTTGGAAGCAGCCCTAAAAGGACCAATAAGGGGGTGTTTGGATAAGCCAGTCCCTCACTGCAAAAAGTGGGTACTGGGCATACACATTGTGAGTGTACTAGAAGCTGCTGTAGGGTAAAATAACAGGAAATTAGACTCTATTAGGATATTGTACTTTTGATGCTCTCCAAAATTTTACTATACCGTCCTGATGCTGGATAATTTTACACTGCTGTAGCTTCTGCAGTATTCTAATTCTTATAGAGAAGCCCCAATATATGTTCTTTGTCTTTTTTTTTTGGCTCTTGACTACATGCACATACTGCAGAATACTGATTAACTGGTTAAAATGAATAAATTGGGGAAGTGATGCACCCTGATCTTTCTATTCACAACAAAAAAAATCAACAGATGAGGCTGAATATCTCCAACTCGGAGTTTCAACCAACTTGGTGCATACTCCAGTGTTTATGTCATCAACGCCATCAGTAAGAGAACCAGTAACCTATGTAAATGATTGCTAGTCCATTGTCTTATGCTGGGTGATCAAATAATTCTACTTACCAGCTACCATGCCTATGCCTCTGATTCTGCTCTGCTTGTTTGTTCTGACCTCTGCTTCATCCTGACTATGCCCCTGCCTGATTTCTAGGACTTTGCCTAATTTGACAGATCTGCTGCTGCTGACCTTCGCTTTGTCCTGTCTAGGCTCCTGTACAGCAGTGATTGCCTGTCTGAGTGGTAAGTACCCATTACCTTATTTTCCGCTTGGTTTGTCTTCCGCTCTAGCCCTGTTTATTGGGGGGCTGCAATCTGGTATCTGTCAGCAGTATAACATCCTCTCCTCCAGAGGCCCTGGTAAAAATCTAACAGGTGCCTCAATCCTGCACATGTAATAGGTTTGCAGAAAGGATGAAAGCATACAAATGTCAAAACTGGAATAACCGTCCCTAAACAGTGGTAGGGAGCTTGGACATCATCTGTCCCACACACATAATGCTGTTTAAACATCTATCTCCCAGCAAGGTGTATACCATTCACACTTTTACCATGTAACTTTACAGCTGTCTTACAGTTAAGGGCACCACAGGTTATTAGATTATATAATTAGAAAAGGGCAGTTTTCACAAACGTTCACACCTCCCTAAATAATCAATATCTGCCTTGACACATTACTTGCTTGTATCAATTTCATTAAGGTAAATAAGTTACCTGCATTACTATTATAGCTGAGGTATGTCTCTGCCTTAAATTAAAACTGAGTAAGCTGTTAGGACAAATACCAAAACATCTTTAACAATCTGGTGCATCTATATGAATGAGACTAACTACAACTAGCTGTATCCAGGAAAAAAGTTTGATGCAAGGTGTTAATAAAGCCAAATGTCAAAACCAGAGCATGAGAAACAAAACAATCTGTAACCTGCCAAGGTCAACACATGCAGAATACTTGCAAGACAAGCGCAGGGAAGGACATTAACTGAAGTCAATCTAAAGTCTGACTGGTACAATCTTTGACCCTAATATAGGGCATTAACTGATTTCCTTAACAGTCAGGCCAAAGGAAAAGACTTTTGTGGCACCAAATGGACTCACTTAAATGGTCACCCTCATTCCGACCACAAACTTAAGCTTCAAAAAGCATGTTCATATCTACATGATATTATCATTCGTAGTCTTGAACTGGGATTACCACCTAAAAGAGCTAGGCAGTTCTAATTTTCTCTCATAAGGCCAGATAACGGGTATTACAAAAAATTGTGTGACAGGTCTGTAAGAAGCCTGGTAACTTAACTACAATATTGGTTGAAGGGTCATAAAGCATTTATTGAACAAGACTAAAGTAATAAAAAGTTGTCACAGCTCAGTGTAGGATGCTGAGATATACCAGGTATCTGTGAGAGTTACATCATTCTGGCCTGGCTAATCAAAATTGCAGAGTTTCCAACACCTGGAAGAAGAGTGAATGAAGATTGAAGCACCCATGACAGATCAAGGACAGGTGAGTGTAATTAAAAACAGGCAGGTATGTATATTTTTTTGTTTGAGAAAGAAAATCACCTTTCTCTTCTGCAGTAAAGAAACTTTGTAGCATTGTTTCCTTTTTTGGATGTATTCCACTTTCAAGCCTTTCTAGAAATTGTAGTATACAGCTGGATGTTTGTGCCTAACTTTTCTACTTTAGAAGCTTTACCCACACGTTTTACCAAGAAATCAGGAGGAGCTTTTTATTACTTAAAAGTGGGATTGTGTAAATGGATCATCGTTGACCACCCCAAACTTTAAGAACTTAACAAAAACTGGATGAGGTATGCTACTGGATGCTCTTGACTAGTTTTCTGTAAAACGGACCCATACTCAAATGGTAACTTAAACCTGCTGTTGCATGCCTGTGGGGAATCACTGACACCAAAGCATTGAGTAGTAATAGGGGTCATTGTAAAAAATGCATTGAGGACAGTTCCTTTCTATAGAGAATGCAGAAAACCTCAAGCAGGCAGGTAAACAGAAGGCAAGAGTTCAGCAGTTGTTACTCATTATTGCAGGAAGCTCCTACACAAAGGTAAAGTTACATTCTGAGTTACTGCACTGATCTGGAAGAAATTCACAAGACATACCAAGATCTGTGTAAGAATATACATACATACAAGAAAGGTATTTTTTGGACAATGTCCAGGCAATACCTGATCTGCAATAAAATACCTTTACCTGCCTCATTGCAATTTTTTTAAATGCACCCACTTGTCCCCATTCCATCACATATGCCACTATCTTCTTCCATCTTCTCTTCTTGGTTTCAATCTTTAGGCGTCCTGATCAGCCTGGCTGGGATGACCTAACATAATGTAAGTTAATTCAGTCCCAGCAGCCGCAGGGGAAGCCAGTATACCGGGAAGCTGGAAAATGCATGCACAGCTCAGAAATAGGCGCTCAATTTTGGCACTAGAAATTATCATTTGTAATCACCTCCAGTGACAGTAGAAACCAATGTGCACTATAAAGACACTGTTGTGAATAACATGAAGAAGGGAAAGTGGGCAAAAGGTTCCCCCGTTGTGTTCCAACAACAATGTGAAGACGTTGGAAGGGTTATTAAAAAAGTTACTGACATCCATTTAAGATCCACAACATCATTAGCAATATCAACTAAAAGACAAATTATTTTTAGGAATATCTGCTACATTTCAAATATTGAAATTGTAAACATTCCATCAATTTTACGACCACTTGCAGGGGATTTGTTGTATGTAAATTCTAAATAAATTCTAAATTAATTCTAATACTTCAATCAATACAGGACAGATTTAAATGGAACTTTACAGTACCCCTTTCTAAATTATAGGTCAAAGCCATTTAGTACCAGGTCTGGTCGCATGAAGTAGAATTTTAAATGAATAATTTACATTAAAAATGCTTAAATCAACTAGAAGGAAAAGAAGATAAATCATTTTTAAATAGAGCAAGTTAGACCTACTGAAAAGTTTTTATTACTGTCTTTCTTCTGATTTGTCTTTACTTGTCGGCCAATGGGTGTCTGTCTAATCCTGACATTTACACATTTGCCACACAACACAGCCCTATTTGGCAAGACAAGACAAGAGACCTGATTCTTCTTTGCTGCAGTAATGTCACAATTTTAGGGTCTTGTCCTTCCCTCAGACTATAACTAGGTAGTGAAAGAAGGAGCAGCAGACTAATGAGCTCATTTCACTCAGATTTCTCTTCCTATCAACATATTTCTTGTTGTGAACACTGCAACACAACTTATTGGCTTTTTGTATTTCTTCTCCCTTCTGCAGTCATAGTCCTGCTTTACGGAGGATTAAAGGAGGCTGATATTACATTAAATTATCAGATACTTAAATTAGTTACTTTAAAGGATACATTTATTATATTATCAATGCAGTGTATATATATATATATATATATATATATATATATATATATATATATATCTCCAAACACACACACACACACACACATATATAAATATATATATATATGTGTGTGTGTTTGGAGTTATGCTTTTACTAGGGCACCATTTATGTTTGTTTCAGGTCAGGTCAAGAACCAGCAATCCTGCTTACACACCACTACCCCACTCTGTCCACTCTTTGTGTGCAAATGGTATCTTATTCACAAACTCTACCCCCAGTATTACTGTACCCAGAGACAAACAATAAAAATGCAACCTTTCCAAAAACGCAATACAAGATAGTTTACATTTACAATAGGGTAAAAGAATAGATAGTTGATGTGGATGTTACAGTGACACAAACTATCACACAGCTAAAGCCACAGCTAGCACCACCTAAATACATTTAGATATGTACTCAAACCACATAATTTGCTAGCCAACAGCCCAGTGAAACCATTTTCAGTCTACAGTCCCCTATACATCCAATGATCCCATCCTAAAGGTTCCTAATGGGTACTTTATGGTAAAGAATACGAGACCCTGTTATCCAATTGTCCTCCTGCATTATCATCCAGTAGTAACAAGGGGTTCCTTTAGAGACATTACATAGGAATGGTCCACTGTTGTCAACATCAGGAAACCCATGCTAATAAAAGCTATGCAGTTATTAATAGAGAGAGCCTGGCTGCAGAAGATAAGCAGTGCTAAAATACAACGATGAAAACAAATATTATATTTCATAATGATATATTTTGGTTCATCATGGTTTATGTCATTCACTTAGATTGTTGTCTACTCTAATACTGTCACAAGGGGCAGACATGGCTTGTGTACAATGACTTCATTGGGGATTCCGCTAGACAGAAAGAAACAGCATGTGCACTGAACGTAGATTATTAATGAACTTCATGGAGATGTTTTTGCACACTATTTATAAAGCAGTGAATCTGACATTCAGCAAACATTCCCTGGTGGAGAACCTTTTAGGTCCATGTGCTTTCAATGGCAGTGATTGATTCTCCACCAAATAGCAAATGTTAATTTACTCACAAAGCCCCATCCTAAATGACTGCACCCAATAAAAATCCAATCATTCATGGACATGTAGTTAGCATGACCGGTATTTGATAGATTTATTGAACACATATTCTTTATTATAACATACAGAGGTGGAGAAATTGTTTCTCAGACTGGTGACAGCCAGGTGCAGAAATGTACCTGTCCACTATAAGCCAGTATACTTTTCTGTTGCTGTGGATGCTACAAGGCTTTGTCATACAGCAGCCACAGTTTCCTAAAATGAGATTTGCACAAAACCACATCATTTTGCTGTAACAGACAGGCTGTGCAGACATTAAAAATCGATTGCCCCAGTACTGTCTTTTCTGCAGTCTCCTATACATCTGTGTATAGTACTAATGCATGGTGTGGAATATACTAGGTGTTTTGTAAGCCATACAAATGACATCCTTCCAGGTTTGAATGTCAGCACAAGCCTTGTTTATGTGTTTTTCTAGAATTGAAGCTGTGAAAGTTCTCTGCAGCATCCCTCTGAGGATAAAGAGCAAACAGCATGCAAGGTAAGCAGTCCAGCAATGCAGCATCCCACCCTCCTAGACACACCTGGTAGCAGCCTGACACCACCTTGGTATTGGGGACTCACCTCAAACGTAGGAGACGCACCCTTGTCTCTCAATGTGCAGCCCAGAAGCTCTGCAAAAAACTTTGCCATATACAAGCAGTGGAGATGGGTAATGTCTATGAGCAGCAGATATTGCAGTAAAATTCTGTGTTTATTATCCAGACTTCTCCAGGATCATCAGCATGAAAACAAGCATGCCAATTCTGCTAATGCCACCCAGCCCACAGCAGCATAAGTAAGGTGCAGCTCCATGTGATGACTCCAGCATTGTGAATGGGTAGACACAGGGGGCTTCAATAGGAGAAATCACTAGCACTGTCTAGGCTTTTCATGTCTGTTCCTAGCCTTTCCAGCTGAATGTCACTATTACCATAGTAAAAAAGAAAAAGGGCCCACAGAGGGGGTAAAAAGAGGGACAACACTGCAGCTCCTAGAGAAGACACAGGCAAAAACACTGCTCCAAACTCTTAGGATAGAGAGATCTGAAATGCACAGCTAATGCTGCAAGCGTGCCGGCGCATTAATAAGGTGGATAATGCCTTTGTCACTGTACTAGAGACACTGCAAGACAACTATAGATATGTGACAAATAAAGTCATTTTTTTAATTTGTAGCAGATGTTACCCTCACTTAGATTTAGATTGTAAAAGTTATTGATTGGGAGTGTTTCCAATAGCGTATGTAAAATTAGTCATATTTTATCAATACTTGACCGCTAGGCTGCAGAATACTGTGCAGAAATAATCCAGCTGTCCTTAGGTCAAGTTGTTATCATGAAGGATTTTATGAAATGTACCTGTAGTTAGATATAAAAGAATGAAGTTCACTATATACTGTATTTAATATTAGAGCATAATGATACCTTACTGATAGTTTTTCCCCTGTACTGTATACCATAAATGTGGTTTTTAAAGCTCTCTAGGGATCTAATATCATTTTTAACTTTGCCCTTTCCTTTCTCACGGCAACTGTACTAGCACTAATTATTTGGACACCAAGATCCGTCCACTTTGCCGCAAGGTTTTTGTTGGGAATCCTATAAAGGAGATTGTATTAAATGACATATATTATTCCTCCAAGATGGTTTAAAACTGGAGCCTTGCAGTGGGGCTTCTTCCACAATGGTGAAATTCCCAATTATGTTTAGGGGGATAGAAAAAAAGTTATACTTGCCATATCCCTCTCTACCTCAGTAGCTGGCACTCTACTCCTCCCTCCTCTCTTTAGAGCACTGTATAACAACCCTAACCCTAGGGTTCCACCAGATGTTACTAGGGATTCTTTGGGCAATGAGAAGTTTGTGCCTCTCAGGTCAGTTTATCAGTTTCCAATTACCTATTTTGCTATTTGTAAGGGTAGCAGTGTTTCCACTGGCCAACAAATGTAAGAGGCATTCTTCCTACTGGCCACCACACTAATGTACTGTGAGCTGTCGATAAAGTAATATTAGCAGGGCTACCGTGAAAACCTGAAAGGTATTTTAAGGGGTTCCTCCATGTTAAAAAGGCAAAGAAACACTGCTCTAGAATGTGGACAGGTCATTGGTGACCTCACAATGCAGG
Source organism: Pyxicephalus adspersus (assembly GCF_032062135.1). NCBI lineage: Eukaryota > Metazoa > Chordata > Amphibia > Anura > Pyxicephalidae > Pyxicephalus > Pyxicephalus adspersus. The sequence continues at coordinate 77,372,721 of NC_092860.1, forward strand.
ACTGCTGGTTCTGCATTGCACTTGATGGTGTCAGATTGGATAGGAATAACAGACGTGTTGGAGAACCGGTCATGCAGCTATGAGGGAGCCTGTGAGAGTGAAGAATAAGGCTAAATGCCGCTGACACCTTTTTAGTTACTCGCATCACTGCACTTGTTCTTGAAGAACCAGCATTTGAACATTTACCGGCACTCAATGCCGCCCCCAGTCATTCTCAATGGGCAAGCCATATGTGGCATCTCCCGGTCCATGGGCATGAGGAAACGGTAACCACACTACAACCTACCCCACCAGCCTGGACATAACGTAATTAGAATTCTTTGCAGTGCTCCCTCGAAAAGGTCCATTTTTATTTTTACCAAGGTTCAACTAGATGAGAAAAACATGTCTCACCTAACCTAGTAATAGGTTAACACATTTATTTTGAAAAACGGCAATTTATGATATATTGTTGATACATTTTTGTTAATTGTATATTTTAGTATGCTTGATGTCATTTTTTTAAGATTATCATCTACTTTAACACTGTCACAAGGGGCAGGCAAGACTTTAAATGTATGAAGATTTTTATTTTTTTTTGCCCATGAAGTGGTTAGTATTAGGGGTAATTTATTAAGGCTGATTTATTAAAGCTCTCCAAGACTGTAGGAGATACCCTTTCATCAGTGAACCTGGGAGATACACCAAACCTGGAATGGATCTGGTCCAGGATTAAAAATATTTGCTAATAAATAGCAACCAATTGAGCCTGATTTATTAAAGCTGTCCGAAGCTGGAGAGAATACACTTTCATCAGTGAAGCTGGGTGATCCAGCAAACCTGGAATGGATCTGGTTTATAATTGAAAATATTTGCTAACAAATAGCAAATGATTTTTAGGAAATCCATTCAGGGTTTGTTGGATCACCCAGCTTCACTGATGAAAGTGTATTCTCTACTTGGAGAGCTTTAAAAAATCAGGCCCATTAAGTCAACTGCACTATAGTACTTCCATAAGTCAGCTTACATAGAAATGGAAATATGTGATCCACATAGCTGGACAAAAAACAAAGTGAATCAGCAACACTGATCAGTGACTAAAATCATCAGTGCAGTACTATAAAGCTAACTTGTTGTTTATCTGGTGTTAGTGTGTTTGCATGTTACTGGAAGTTATTTTCTTAATGTATCTGGCACACAGAGGATAAAAGGTTTGGCGGTGCACTATTTACAGCGTCAATATTACAAACACACCTACCCTTTGCCTCTATGGCTTTATAGAGTACATAGGCCCTATTTCTGTAGACAACGCTATTATACAAACTAAAATTGTAATATTTGCCTAAGGCACCTTTTTGTATAAAAGCAGCACTGCCCATATAAATGAATATGCAGACAAAACATCAAAACAACAGAAAGGTGCAGCTGCATTCATTCCTGACCTAGATCTTTCAAAGTGATAAAATTCTCCTATGGGAAACATTTGGGTTATTCTAAGAAATCAGTTTATCAAAATGTCTGTATCTGCCATTTATAAATTATCTTCTGGAGAATAACAACACATTGTGAATGAATGCTAATAAATTCTGTTCTTTAACTGTATTCTGGAGGTACATGCAAACAAAAATGTATACCAAAAAATATATTTTATATATATATATTATTTTTTTAATGTTGTTGCTTAAACATACATTCAAAGAATGTTGTTAAACATTTCTTTTTCTATGTGACAACTATTGCAGAATTCAGCTGTGTTGTTTCCCTTTCTGAAGAGTACTCTTTCATAATAATAGTAATATTTGGAAAAAATAGTTATAATAGTAATAGACATATTAGTAAAATTGTGACATTTAGCCACTGATAAAGTGTGTAACATACAGACTTTTTATATAAATTAGCCATCATGATGTGCACAGTACAAGAAGAGAAAACAAAAAGAGGGTAATTTTTAATAAAAGAATGTAATCCTATTTTCTTACCTTGCTCCACTATTAATCATCAGATAAGCCTATTGTTATTTCACAAGCATTTTGTTTCTGCATTTATTCTCTTTGAAACCGCTATCTGTGGGAAAGAACTATATTTCTTTAAGACAATTGCAACTCATATGGTATTACCATTATAAATCTTTTGACCAGGTTATCTGCTTAGATCTGAAGGTGTCAATATACATTATAATTGACAAAACTGAGCAATATTCATCTAATTTCTATAGATAAATAAAGTCAAAAACTTTTTTTTAGTTATAAATAGAGTAGGGAATGGTTAGACCCTCCATCAAATTTTAATACAATCTGTGTCTCCACGTAGAAGATTCACCCAACTAATTGTCCTGATAACCATAGAGACTGGAAAGTACCAGGAAATCCTATATTTAATCAATGACACCAAAACAAGAGTTAAAGGGAAATCATCCAACAAAAGCAATTATTGTATGGTCAAGTATCTAAGATAGGAATTCCCCTTAATTGTGCCTCTAGGACAGAAAATATAGAAAATCTCTCCAACAAGACACAGCACAAAATGGAGGATAAACTCTTCTCTATTCCCCAAAGCTAAACTTTAGGATTAAATTTTATGTATTACCTAACAAATATACATATAATGTTTGACCAGCCAAAACTTTTTCAATTCTGTGCAACTAGTCTTTTGATGACCAGTGGTCACCAACTTTTTGGACCTCCCAAACCACTAAATTGACTCCAGACAGCTCATGCACGGGGAGCCATGTGGCACCCAAAGGGGAAGGAACTTCTCCCATTGTGACGTCATGATGCCAGAACCTGCCCACTCTCCCATTAGGTCTGAGCCTAATTATTGTGTCTCTGGACACAACCCGCCCACTGCCTTGAGCCTCTGATCCATACTAGTTTATTAAAAACATAGCTGCTTTATTGGTGTTTTTGTTTTTTATATCTACCCGGAATTTTTATGTGAAACTGTCCACAGGTAATCCATTCTTGTGTTAATAATTTGCAGTCATTTTAGTCACGGTGATGTTAGTTACAAGTATTTCTACCTTTGCAGCTTTAAACAGTTCATAAATCACTAGAGATCTCTGTTACAGTCTTGATCTTGATAAATTGTTGTCCTAATGTATTGCTTGAAGTGTTGCAGTTTTGGGGATATACTAATCTATTTAATTAATATGTCAAACATTTAGATATTTTCTGACCTCTTTCTTGCTACATTTACCATGGCATATGTGTGTTCTCAGGCTTAGCTCCCATTTCTCTTTCTCCCAATATTAGTATGTTCTAGCAGCTTTCTACTGGGCTGTAACGCAATATTGCACCCGACTCTTCTACCATCTGTCTATTCATTAAGTTGTTTCTCTTTGTATTAATGAAAGTAGTATAGTATAGTATAGTATTGCAGAAAATACTACCAAAAATATAATCAGTACATGAAGATTATCACTTTGCCTGGTAGAGATCTATACTAAGAAAATGCATGACTGCATGGCAACGGTCAGCAAACAATAGCTGGATAAACCTTTGATTTGCCCTAATCATGGGGTATACCCACATATACACAAATCCTGGGGCTGGCCATTGAATATTGAAGTCAAAACCCCAACCCTGAAAAATACCAGGGTGCAGATTTTAGCGACATCATTGATGTTTTAACATTGGAGGGGGCACAATGGCAAGTAAGTCTACAAAAACCTGGGCAATGGCAGAAGAGTTTCATTCCATTTTAGAAGGTTTTATATCTGTTCCTCTTTTTTTTTTTTTTTACATAATTTTGTTTGCAAATAAATATTTATGGCAGGGTGCACTTAAAAATCACAGAGATTATTGAGATTTCGAAAACAAATGCACAACAGAAGCTGTTTGCCTTCAGATTCTCTCTTTGAATCATACTTTTTATTGAGTCAACATAACAGGAAGGAGACGAAAGAAAAGGTGGAGCCTTGAATAGTTTATTCACAAGTATTATTTTCTTTACATCATATTTACTTGGCAAAATAAATGTAATTGTTTTTCAGTATAAAGTATTTTTAGTCTATCCAAAACCACTACACATTACCGTTACATTGGTTCATATTGGGTTAGAGAAATGTTCTATAATATGCTAAATAATTAGATAAAAATGGAAATGCAATCTTTGATGTTGCAGAAACCTGCATTCTCAAATGCTCAGCTAAACATGCTTCAGGTTATATATTATCACGTCATTAATTGCTCAAAAGTAGGCTTCACTGACATAAAGGTCATTATTCCTTTGAGTAATTTACTTTACTGAAAGTCCATGATCCTGAAAGAGAAAGCATGTTATGTAAGTGAATAGAATGGCATATCAGCTGTAATGTTTGCAATGGAATTCTGATACCTAGGGATGATAGCTTTACTAGGAATGGGCAAAATCAGTCAATGTTATATACTGATAATAACTGACTTATATACTGATAAAATACCTTACACCATTTTGATTTCCACTGACGTATAAAATCTATGACTGTCAACATTTTACATAAATTGTACAGCCCCTTATCATAGCATTGTTACCAAAACTACTGTGGGTTAGGGGCATAGCAGGTTCAAAGGACTTGTGGGAACATGCCCCTAAAGTTTTAGGAAACATGTCATTTTTCAGTTGACAGTTAAAGTATGGTCAGAAGCAGAGCCATTCCTTAGCCAGTTGTCAAGCTTTTCCGTTATTGCAAAGTCCCTGATCATAATAAAAATAAAATAAAGTTTTTTTTTGTATGCACCTACTGTTTTGTAAGCACAAACTATTATATTCAACCAAATTGTATTGTGCATCTACTACTGTTTATTTTATAACCTTATTGTGTGCTTTCTTTGAATGTTTCACCTTTTCTTTCTGTTTTCTGTACTCTCAGTGTTGTTTAATGTTTTTGGTCCTTGTAATTTATCTCTCTGTTGAAAATATCAATAAAAATTCATTTGTAAAAAAAAAAATTAAATAAAACAAAGTTAACAAACAAACTTTCAAAACATGGATTACTTTTATATAAAATCATTTAAAAATGTTGTGCTGTCCCCCTTTGATACCTGCTTTCCCTCAACAATAGGGGATCAAAATATGGAATAAAGGGTCTCATTTCTACAACCTGCCCCCAACTGGTTGTGACGATCTCCGGGTGGGGAGGATATTAGGAATGTGAAAGTTTTATTTACCCTCCCTGGCGGTATTCCCGAGTGTGGCTCAGGGTGGATTTTCCATACCAAATCCTCCAGCAGTGCCTGCGGCATCCTCTAGCGATGCCCGGCATCTCTCTCTGGCGTTGCCAGAGTGTGGACGTTGGGGACACAAGGCCAGGGAAAGCAGATGCTGGGCGGGCATCTGCTTGCGAGATTTAGGCTGGAGAACGGGACCGTTTGGAAGGTAGGTGGGACCGGGTGTAAAATTTAAAACTGAGGATTTTTAAATGTATTGCTTTTGCATTTAAAAATCCTCATTAATCATACTGCCAGGGAGGTTAATAAGGTAAAGGTAAAAAAAACAAGAGAGTCCAGTGAATCAATCTTAATATGTTAACTGGTACATATGAAGCCTATGAACCTGGTATGCTCTGATATTCCTCTCCCACCACAGTTCCCATCTTGTCTGAAACTGTCAGGGTCAGCAGTTTAGAGTTAGAAACCTTGTCTGTGTTACAGGAACGCTAGTAGCCCCTGTAAACTCTGCAATAAGATAAACTCTGTTTGCCGCCTTCAATTATTAAAAAAAAAGAAATTAGCTATGAATTTTGGGTTAATTGTGAAGGGACATTAAAAAACTATACTCTTTCCTTTCAATGCTTGATTGCAACTTTTTAAACACTGTAAACTGTAGATGTACTTTAAGTTGTAAACTTACGTAGTGGGGCTAATTCTATATACTTTGGAAAGCTCTGCATATTATACAATATTTGTGACATATAATATAATATAATATATTATAATATAATATAATATAGAAAAAAAGGAGTAAAATAATGTAAAGACATCCACAGTAAAAAAAAAAAATTCTATAATGTAAGGTGCCCTTGCAGCTTAAAGGTATTGATCTTTAGCATAAAAAAGGATGAGCCCTACCATTTGAAAGCCTTATAAGAATAGAAATGTGATTTCTTTCCTGGATTTTCCAGTGTTTATAAAATATTACATTCTCTAAAAAAAGATTAGGAGACAAAGTTTCCTTTAGTACAATGTGTAACCCAGTTACAGAAGGCTGAAGCATTTCCTCTTAAATATGCAACTAATGATGGCTCAAGCAGGGGATCATCGGGATCCTTGTAGAGTAGACTTGTCATCTCCCATTATGTGAAAAAGATTTTTACTTTATCCATGTCAGCAGAAAGCAGCAGACATAGTTCATTCCCTGTAGACATGAGGACACCGTCGCAGTGTTCACCAGAATGCCTGCACTCATGAAAGATTAATGCATTGAGCTTCCAAAGCACCGGCATGTAGGGCAATGTTGTATGCTTTGCTGTATTAGAAAGTGTAAATATAGCGGCTTTTTAGGAGCCAGATAATGGAAGAATGTGTACAAAAGAGGCCTTCAGTGACATTTATTTTAATTTAAATTTTATCAATGATTAATTGCTTTTTATTTAAATATTCGGTAGGCAATGTAGATATTATATAAAAATGCATAACTGTCCTTAGATTGGTATATCTAATTTCTTGCAGAAGACCAGTCCTAGATCAAAATTTTAAAGTAAATTGGGTAAAAGTGAAAATGGGGTAAAATGGATTTTTGGAAAAATCCAAATACAGCATGTCTAACCAAGCTAACCAGCTCAGACCTTTCCTGTGACAAAATGTAAAAGGTATATCTGTTACCACTGAGTGTCTTTTAAGGATGAAGCTTTCAACCAATGGAAGTGTATGTGGTGTCTCCGTTGTGCCAAGCTTTTTTTGTAACAGCAGGAATCAATATAGGTGAGGTCCATCAAGAACCACATGGTAACCGATTAGGGCTCCAGACCCAGATCAAAACTCAGACAACACCCTGTAAGAACAGACAAAGACAAGGACATAGGGAAGCTATGGCCAATCCTTATCCAGAATGCCAATCACAATAATTTATGTACAAAATAAAAGCAAGAAGGCATCTTTAAATCATAAAATACCATGCAAAAAATGTTTTAGGTGATAAAAATATATACAACTTTGCAATGCAACAATGCAGTTGTTGGAGCTGTTTCTGCAGGAGTAGTAATAATAAATGCATAACTTGGTATGTAACCATAAAAGAAAACAGAAAAGGTGAGGTACATCAATACCCAAGAAGACCATAACTAAACTACTTAAATATGGGCTAAAGACCAATACCCAAAATCAGACAACAACCTGTTTAAAAATTACAAGGTCCCTTTTAGAAGCCTGTTCTAAACATTTATTAAGCTAGGCCTAATCGATTGAGGAAAAAGCCATCAGTTATTGGCTGGTCAAGAGGTAAAAAATCATAGTAAAAAGGAAACTAGAAGAATGTGGGTGGTGTATGACCATCCAGCGGGTGACTCCTTTACCATCATACTTTCTTCCTCTAGCTCCATGTTTACAGAACTGAACAAGCAACCCATTCATCTTTTGTAAATAGAGGAAATGGGGAGTTTTCAGTGGGCAGCAGCCACAGTACTTGTCTTTATGCGTGAGGTAAGGGAGATTTGTGATTGGCTTCTGCATAAATCCCAACTAAAGTGCTTAGGTGCTTGCACTGTTTATGCAATGTATGTTGACCCAGTCATGATTACCCAGGTAGACTAATGGCAAATCTGGCTATAGTATTTATCAGGATAAGATAGCAGTGAAAACAAAAAAATATTGTGAGAAGTTTTATCTCTTTGTTACTCTATCAAAAATAGTTTTTGTATACTGTATGTCTCTGTAGGAGAGATGTTCCATCATTTATTGTTCTGACAGTGATGAGCTGTTTTAATTCAGTTCTGCTGAGTAATAACTGGAGGAGAAAAAACTGAGGAACTGGTTCCACAAACTGAGGACATCATTCTCACAATAAATGGTTTATATATATATATATATATATATATATATATATATATATATATATATATTTATTATATTTATATCACTGTATTTGTATTGTTGCTGTGAGGTGTCAAACATTTTATTCATGCAGTGGGGCCAATCATCTGTTGAATATGCTTAACTGTGTATCTGTTGTTACCTTTGCAAAATTTATATTTAGCTTTTGGCATAACCCATTTCTAGTTTTTTAAAAATGGTTTCCTCTCTCCCAGAAAAAAAGCAACAAGAATGCAACCAGGGGGTTTTAAAAACTTCTACAATCTATCAAAATCAAAAAATGGTTAGCTTACACTTTAGGATCTCATGAAGGCAGGGATAAAAGCAAATCACAAACTCATCCCTCACTAACCCAGTAAGCCATACTGCACTGAGTATGTACAGTGAACAAAAAAACTGGAACAATATATGAAGATTTTCACCTGTGCAATATGCCAATATGGGACTTCCAATTAGCCTGCAAATTAATGTTTATCATGATGATGTTTTCATTATGTCGAGATGCTTTGTGCTTCTGTGTGCAATAATTACGGACAAACTCAGGATGTGTAATTCATTAGGTATCTTGTTTCAGGTGAAAGATATTTCCTTAACAGTAACTTGTGGCCCAACATTATGTCAGTAATTGTTTATTAAACAATAACTGGAACTTAAATATCTAAGAAGGGTAGTCATGATGTCAGCTTTGTAATTGGGCAATATATTTACTAACTATCATGGATTCACTGGAATTTTATGTATATGTATGGAATACAATTCTTATCTATTTGGGGAACCTTAGGACCCACAGCTCTACTTACAAAATCTTACTATGGCAGTCCCCTTCTTACTTTACTAAAAGATACCTGTACTGCATAGATTAAAGTTGGACACTGGACAAAACAACTATTGCCTAAATAGAAGTGGACTATGCACTTCTTCTTTGATGTGCTATGTGTATTTATTTGTAATCTTGCCAGTCATCCAATAAGAAACTTTTGTGTATGTATGTAGGCACAGTTGTGATGTCACTTTTACAAGGAAATACCTGGGTTTGCAAAGGAATTTAGTGCACATAAAATGGATTTAGATCTACTTTGTGTAATATATGTTTAGCATTTTCCTTACCCTATGTATGATCCTACATATATGCTGGGGATGTTTTGCTGCATAAATAATTTGTCGGGTTCAGTATACATGGAAAAATGGTTTGTGATAACAGCAGACTATGACTAACATATTTACAACTGCACAGAGGAACCAAATATGTCAATGATGTATACTATGTATACTAATATGTGAAAGATGTATACTATCCTCAAAGTACAATATCGTTCCCAATCCGGATGACACTCTATTATTATATAGAAAAGGGCAAAAATAAGACAGGCTTATAGGCACATAAGAACTAGACAAATAATTTATTGATACAAAAAGAGATTCGCTCTAGGCTTAACATTGATCAACTATGCTAATCTATAAATTACTTATCTACAGGCTAGGCAACTGACATCCTGTATTTTTATAATAGATAGTCCTAGGGGGGAACAAATATACTTCTTACTGTATTAATATAATAATAAAAAGCAGTGAATCTGACATCAATCAGTTAACATTGTCTGGTGAAAACCCATTCAAGTGCATGTATTTTCAATGGCAGTGACTATTTACACCAGGAAATATTTGTTGAACACCACATTCATGGCTTTATAAATAAACATTATTACCTTTTTTTAGAGAAGAGAAACAGCAGCCTTTGGAAGTATTTGATAAGTATTTGAGAACTCCAACAAGACCAATTAAATTACATCACTTGGCAGTTTTCGAGTTTGACACACACATATATATATATATATATATATATATGAAAGCCACCTAAAATAATTTGTAATAGTATGTGTTTAAAAAGTAGTTTAAAATAGACCTTAACCAGAGTAAGTCAAAAATACAAAATATCCTCGGTAAAAAAAAAAGCTGTCTGTCAGAATGATCAGGGGATCCAGAGACAATAGAAATAATTTGCAAATCTTGACTTTGTGAGGCCTAATTTTGAGGTTAGAAAGGCAGATGTGAAAGGTCAAGATATATCATACATTCAAGTTTGAGACAAGTTTAGTTTAAAGTTACATTCTGCTCAGCAAACTTTAAATCTAAATTTATAACATTATGATTCATGTGTCAATTGATATTCATTGATATGCTGTTCCTAAAAAGAGTGGAAACAGAAATGGACAACATATAGATACAGAGGACAGCACAAGCGTGGTACCTATAGTAGTTATACAATTCTAGCATTGCCTTAGCTTTTAGCCCTACTTTATTATCATATGGAGTCATACATACTTGAAGCTGGAGTATGCCAAAGTGAGTTGTTCCTGTTGAGCAAGACAACTTATCCCACTGTTTTGGAAACAATCCTCCTTAATGATATTATGAGAATGGAGGAGATCAAAGCATTCGATGATGACCGTATTGTAATCTTTACAGGAAATATGGCTACACCTCTCTATCTCCTCTTCCTTGAAAAATAGGCTCAGATCTTCTGACCCTGTAAGCCTTTACTGAACCAGATTAGATCCATGATACTGCACTATTTGTCTAAGGGTATTGTACCCAACTGTCCTGGCTCAACATGTGCCCAATGTATCCCCATTTCATCCCGTCATCCATTGCTCTGTTTGTTTGACTTCGACCCCCCGTTTTTGTTTTTTTTCTGCAATAATTTTTCTTCTGTTTAACTGTTGTATTTTTTTTTTACTGCCTTCATATTCTTGTACTCATAACTATGTTTTTTACTTATGCACCTTGTTCTATTGGTATTTTTCAATAAAAACATATTTACCCATAAAACACACCAGGTTGGAACATAGGTTTGCTGTGTACAAAAACAGCCATAGTCATAATTAAAAACTGATATTACCTGAGCTATTTTGGTCATAGATGTGGGGATATGACTTCCAAACCAAATGTTCAGGCATTTTCACTCCTGTAAACATCATTTGTACAGGGAGTGAATGCAAATTCATCTCCCCACTCATGAATATAAAGATGCATAAAACATTGTCTCAAAATCTCCGACCTATTTATATAGATGTCATGTGGACGGCAGACCCCAAATCAGCTCTATTATTCACCAATATTCATGCAAATAAGTTCAGTGATTTATGTTGTAGACACTCAGGTTTTCTATATCTAAACAGCTGTTATCCACTTATAGAGTAATTGAAAGCCTTATCTTCATAACGAATACCCCACAAACACACTTTATGTATGAATTTTCCCAATCTAATAACATTTTACAACAATAGGCAGTTTTAATGACATGATATAAATTATACCACAATGCCAAAGCCAAATAAAATCTTTACAAACTAGGTTGGAAATATGTCAATACTAGTTTTTTCTACTGTAAATGCAGATATGACCTTAGTCAACACTATTGTTCAAGGCCTAGGTGAACCTAATGTGATATTTTTGCAAGTGCTTAGATATATTTGTGTAACAAATATTAAAGGTAATTTATGGTAAAATATCAAATGTAAAAAAAATGTACTAATTTGGAAATTAGTTGTAATCAGTTAAAAATGGCAAAAATTCCCCTGCTTATTGCACCAAAACGAGCAAGCATTTAATATTACCAAGAACAAGTATACTACATAAATATTCAATTTATATTTTGTTGTGCAAAATAAAATCATTTTTAAAGGTTATTTGATGGAGGTTAGGTTATTTTTATGGTTATAAATTGAAAGAATGCCATTGAAAATTTGCTTATAGTCATGCACATGAGCATGGGATTCATGATCATTACGCCTTCATAAAGTGGAAAGAATAGGCACAATATTTTCTCTTTGGCACCTGCTAGAAATTTATTGCGATCAGTTTATTCAAAGTGGGTTTGATTCTGCTGCCTTGAACTCAAGGAATTTAAAGTAGAAAACCCAAATGTGTGATTTTTTAATTTATACTTCTGCTATATTATCCTAACAGATTTAGGGAAAGATTTGAACCCTTCTTATTCACTTCTGTAATATCGAATATTGAGGAAAATTTAATTTGCTGATTTAACAAGAATTCCAAAATATTTTATTGCAAGCTAATTTGTACCCGTAGTTATAAGAAATAACGAAAGGCGTTTGGATTCTATGCAGTCACATTAAATGACAAGCAGAAAATTACAGTTAATGAGAATGCAGTTGTCTGGTAATTACCTCATTTAAAATATATGAATCAATCTAACATGACATCAAATCACTGTGATTAATTATTACCACCACTCTGATTTTAATGTATTGTAAAAAAGAACAAAATCTAATTGTATTACACCTCCAAGGTTGCTACACTCATTATCCAATTACATGATGATAATTATCTCTGTAAAATGTAAATAACCTTGCTTATTTGGAAAGCTCTATTTTTTGCAGTTATGTCTTATACAATAACACACAAGATTAGGGTAAAAGTCAACATTAATAATAAATTGAGTCTGGCCTTGTAAAGTTTCTCTTCTTGCTTTCACAAACACTTTCTCACTGGGTATCTACTGTATATATAGAGTCTACGTTGACACCATAATAAATTTAAATAACAGATGCTTATTTGTTTCTAACAAAGTATATGTATGGAGAAATATTTTATGAGTTTTGGATACAGATTGATAAAAATGAAAACATCTGTAAGTTTATTTTTTGCTCTCTGTGTCCATTAAGTAATATTTCCTTTTACTTCATCACATAGCAAGTTCATTCATATCTTGTTCCTCTCACTAATCTAATCTGGGTTCTAATTAATTCCTCCTGATCTGAAAAAAAGTTTTAGTTATGCAATATATACTCTAAATAAATAAACTTCCTTCCTTTATTCTCATCTCCACCATCCACCTAAATACCATTGTTCTACTACTGTACAGTGTCATCTAATTTTGTTAAACAGAGAGGCAGAATTTGTAATCTCTGTTCCTGGGTCCTGCTATCTTTCTTTCTGCATATTCCAAAAATGAATTTTCCTGCATAAATCACAAACCTAACACTTCATTCTTACTGTAAAGGGTTACTTTTTGTACCTAAAGCTATTTTTGAGAAAATACTTGCATATACTTGCTCTGACCTTCTAATGTAAGGTCTCTACTGCTCTGTGACCTAGAGAACAGTCATTGTGGTCTGAAAACAGGCTGAGATGTGCGGATAAAGGTTATACATGAAACTGTGTTTGTGAAGGGAGCTCAGCTATAGGTTTTATTTTCTAAAGTATTTCTGAGTTTAGGTACACTTTAAATAATAATTTTCTAAAGTGTTAATATGTTTTACTTTTTTGGTGTTTCGGTGGTCAAAGCAAAACTGTAATAATTATCTAAATAATAGAGTCAACAAAAACAAATACAGCTTTTACATTTCCATGCATGCACTACTCCTTGGTTGCAGCTGTTGGGGGTGAACTTTGGATAATGTCAATGGTCACATTGTTCTGCATACATAGGGGCTTACTTGTCAAAATATAAACTACAGCAATGAACATACTTTGAAAACACTACTAATAACCCCACTATAGAACAAGATACTATAATACAAACACTTACTAGGCTACATCGATCCTTTTTTAGCATATTCCTAATTGATTCTGTAAAGTATAATACATGCTAACCTTGGTAATGTATCAAGAATTAATTTTACAGTAATAATACTAAAATAGTGTAAAAATGGATTACATGTGGCATTATTCACAAGTATACAGGGTTGCCAGCCATCCAAAATTTTTAGTTAGTTTATAAACTAGATTATAATCAACTGTGTCTGTAAAGTCCCCGAAAAAACAATAGTCTTGCAGGATCGGTAATGAATCTTTTGTTAGCCTCTTAAGTAAAAAAAAAAAATAAACATTGCATGTCTTCCGGGTATTCCAGACATTGTTGTTGTCACACAATGGCCACTAGTGATAAAATATTATTATTATAGAGATTTGTTTTCAAGCAACCTTGTGTTTTGTTTTGTTTTGCTTTGTAAGGTTTGCTTGAAAAGCATTGTCCTCAGAGATGATTTATATTAGTGGTTGCCAACCTTTAGACCTCATGGACCACTAATTTCATGGACTCCGGACCACACATGGGAGGGGAGCGGTGTGACAATTCCCCCATAGTAACATCATGATGCCAGAACCCGCCCACTCTGACATTGCAGGTCTGAGCCTGCAATGGGAGAGTGGGCAGGTTGTGTCCTGAGACACAACCCACCTCCGAGCCTGTGATCTATACAGGGAACTTGATCTCGTTGGGGGACACACCGGCCAGAGCCGCGGACCACCAACATTTTCTCGGACCACTGGTTGGCGACCGCTGATCTATATTACATTACTTGTTGACTATTGGTTGAAAATTAGTTTAGAAAGCTCCAGAGTCTGTGTCAGTGAAAGGTAAAAGTCCGGCCTGTTCTGTCAAATAGCCAGTCCCAGGTAAGCCTGCCATTTGTTGGCTAGCCCTAGCTTTGGCAAAACACAGAAGCAATGTTCTGGAAAGGTATTTTTCTAGCTGTCCTGCTTGGAAAAAGAGGACCATTTCATAGAGTTCTTACATAATTTCCATTAAACCCCAAAGAAGGGGGATGTCTCTGGCCCTGAAACTTGTTGCATGTATGTATTTAGGTAAGAAAGTAGATTGTTTCTAGACTTATTTGGAATATTGTTCTGGCGCTATTTTTACTTGCTCTGGGGTCCCAGAAAGGGCTGGCTGTTTGGTATAAGCAACCATACTAAAGCCAATTAGAATTGCTTTATTATTTTATTCCTTGGGGGAGGAAGACCTCTGTTCGATCTCCTTTCTTTTGGTAAGTCTTAGTGTTGAAGTTTCTCCTGTTAGCAGGCTGTATTCTTAGATAACGGCACAGGGCTGTATCTTGGGCTTGAAGGGTATCACCTCTGCCTTTAGGAAGCTCTCTACCTGGAGGAAGAAAAATCCTTTATTAGAGTTGTCTCTGGAACAAAGATTCATTCAGAAAACTTGTTTCATAAAAGTTCAGTGAAATGCTTCTAGATGCTGATACCCGTTCACTGACTTCTATCCAAGAGCCAAGAAAATCATACCATTGTAGGTGGCCCATTGTTGTGGTGATGTCTCCACAAAATGTTTAAATGTCCATAACTTGTAGGTATGTCACACTTACCTCTTCCTCACTCAAGCGCAGACACCTCTCACCTGCGCATGCAAGCAGTTCTGACTCTGGGCGTGCCTCTGTTTCCAGGCTTTATCAATTCCATCCAATACACTGGCCAATCAAAAAATAGCCTCTTAAACATCCCTGGCTATTTAGCTAGCTCACACACTGCACTCAGTGTTCCTGCAACGTGTCCCCATTGTGCCAAACCTTTAGTTCTGTTGAGCTAGTTCTTGTACACCTGTTGGCTAATTCAGTGTTTCCTCTGTCCAGCTCCTACGTTAGACTCTCGTCCAGTCTATTGGTTCCCAGCCAACTTCCCTGCTGTTCTAGTGTTCCTGTCTGTCTGTGGATATGCCTGAGTCACCTGTGCCTCCTGTTGCTTCCAGTGTCTCCTGTGTTCCCTGTGTCCTCAGTGGCCCCTGTGTCACTAGTGTCTGTCCCCTGATACATATTGCCCACCTTGGTGTGTCCAAGGACCACAACCTGGCAGTAACCAGCGGCTCAACATCCTCACCATTGGAGGTTTTGGAGAAAACCTGGTTACTGCTTAGACTGTGTGCCTTGGCCCTTCTCAGGGCTCACACCACCTCCGTGCAAGCCGTAGCACCCCCTAGTGGTCCTGTCTCTCCGTGCATGACAAGGTACATGTGCAAAAAGTATAGATTGACACTTCTTTATATGCTGAGGACAGCATCTCTTTATCTGCTGATGATGGCATAAACTATAAATATTACCTACTTAGGCCTTCCAAGAAAATTGAAAGTACATTTTTTTTCTAATTTTCTGGCACTAGTAAAAAGTGAGCGCAAAGTAGAAAGAAATATGAAAGGGCCTTGGAGTAGGAGAACCTCCTGGTCTTTTGATAAATTCTACCATCTAAACTGCAATACTCAGCAAACCTTAAAACCTGAATTCTAACTATGCAGTTATTGTAAGTAAAAGCCAACTGAATATTTATAGTCACTGCAATGGCCGAACCAATAAATGTGTCACATAAATAGAATGCTGCCTTGGTTCAATAATGTGAAATATGGTAATGAACTGTTGGACTTGAATTAATTAAAAATATTGGTGTTCGGCTATTTGAATCAGGTATCTATGTGACTGACAAAGCAAAGCATTCAAGTTCAAGTAAAGGGAATATACTAATGAGATTTTAAACTAGAAGATTTTTATTGACAGTATAAAGTTAAATGCAGCATTTTCTGATTATCAGAGGGTTATTTTAGAAATTACATTTAATTGGGCCAAATAAGAAATGTCTCTCTGTTTTACAAAACTGCTGTAGTTTCTATTGTTTGATAAGACTGTGTAAATATTGGCAAAACCTTCAAATACCTGACATCAACAGAAAAGTTTAAAGAAGTCATTGTCTAAGCATATTATTCCCCAAGTTCAATCTGTTGCAATAGTATGGTCGAGGGCATGACTTTTCTGGAGCATTAAATGGAAGCACAGGAAAACTTGTGAAGAGCCAATACTAGGACAAATTGACAGTCAGGTACTTTCACTGCTTGCATGTAAAAACATGCATTAAATGATGTAAAAATGATTACTTAGCTGAGTTACTTTTATATCTGCCCAGAGTTAAACAATGCAATGGTAAAAAATGCAGACCACGTTACTAATTCTTATTGATGTTGCAGTGGTCATGGGGTAGTAGGGGAAGATTCAAGCCAGGTACCAAATCTGTGGTTTTCTGGAGATGTAAAGACCTAGGCACTAGAATCCAGATAGTATAACTTTTTTTTGCACATTTGCACATGCACATTTCAGACATGAAGATTACTTAAAACCCTTGAAACATTTGGCATTAGCTTACTCACATTATCATGTCATATCCAACCTAGATATTTATATGGCTGGCTCTTAGCATGATTACCAGTCTAGTTTGACGAAATGTTTATTGCATTATTGACAAAATGGTTAACTGTTATAAATAAGTAAAGCTCTAAGTCATCCACGGTTATAATTCAATCTGGAAGATGCACACTCTTGTCATAAAAGAGGAAAAGTTCCATATTAAACTTGGTAGTAAAAGGCTATTTTAACGAATTGGCCCTATAACTGTCCTTACATATGGCATTAAAAAATATTACATTTGGGACATATTATGTGTTCATCATGAAAAAAAAACACTCTGCATTCTCTTAATGATAAATCCAAAAGGTATTAAGAGGAAGGAACAAAACATGAAAATAGTTTTGATTTTCAAATCAAATATCCAACATTTCTAATGGAACCAAACTTATGGTTTGAACCTGCTTCAGTTAGCTTGTTCCAATGTAAGTATGTCTTGTAAGCCTGGAAGCATTCCATGTGAGCCTGTTGTTAATATACACAGCAGCCAAGTATGGTTTGAACAAACCAAATTGAGTGAAATTCATGCAACACTGCTTATAAAGCATGATCCAATGTTCTCTAATGGCAGGTTCAGACCTGCAGCAGGATCAAGCAATCCCACTAGGATGCTCGGCCACTAACACCGCACTGCTCATTTCTAAAGAACCAGCACTTGCACATTTGATAGTAGGCAGCAGTTAGTAGTACTGAATTGCTCACTGCTGTCCCTATTCATTTTCTATTGGTTGCTCCAGGTAATGTCTCCCCCAAGACTGGTATAAAGATGCTGTAATAGCACCACAACCTTGTTACCACACTAAACATAGCTAAACAAGGGTAAAAAAGCTTTTCTGATACATAAGAACAATTGGATAAGGTCCTGGGTGAACATTGTATTCATTTTTTAGAAACATATCTAAGTTTTGATCAAACTTACAAATAAAATGATCTCCTATAGTAGCCTATATCACATTTTTAAAGCTCTTACAAAACAGATCTCTTTTACATGGACCATTTATGTATTTATACAAGTTAACCTCCCTGGCGGTATTCCCGAGTGTGGCTCAGGGTAAATTTTTCATACCAAAAGCGGTAACCCCTCCCCTCCCTGGTGGAATAGCCAGGGAGTTTAAAACTCCTAACTGGTTCCCATGTTCCAGCAGGGTCCTCCAGCGATTCCTGGAATTTTCTTCCCCTGGCGATGCCGGCCAAACATCTGCATAACCTGGAGATTCCCAGTCGGCATCTGCGTCCCCGGCGTGTAAATGTTGGAGACGCAAGGCCAGGGGATGTAGATGCAAGCTGGGCAGGTTAGTCCTAGACTCAAGAGCGGGACCACTAGGCAGGTAGGCGGGACTGACCGGGAAATTTATTATAATGAGGATTTTTAAATGTACCGCTTTTACATTTAAAAATCCGCATTAATCATACCGCCAACAAAGTTAATCATTCCTCCATTCTCTTTATCTCCCCTTCTCAAGTATACTTGTTGATCTCTCATTTGTTATTTATTCATATTTTGTTTTTGGATTTTTCTTTATGTTAAATTTATTAGCATAGCCATAGTAGTGTTTCCATACTGCAGGTGGTTAGCCTGACCATTCACAGATAAAATCAGAGATAGTGACCATCAAATATTTGTAGATGAGTGTACAGGTCCCAAATAGAGTTTATGGATTATGCATAATAATATAAATAATGTGCTGGTCACTTATTGGCCTTTATGTCATCAGTATCATACCTGCAAGGGCTAATAGCTGGGAAAGAATGTCGACTGGGCAAGCACTTACCACAAAAAGGAAAGGGGAATATGTGTAATGAACCTATCCACGGAGTATAAATAACAATCTCATCGCCAACCCTCCACAGTTGCAGATAATCTGTTTGAGACTCACCATCACCCTATTTCATATGGGGCTTTCTGTGATTTCAGACATTCTGTAATAACCTCATCATGGTGACTCAATGGCTAGCACTCTTGCCTTGCTTCAATAGGTCCCAGATTTGAATCTTATCCAGTACATGAAGTTTGTAAGTTCCCCCCATATTTGCTTAGGTTTTCCTCAAGGCACTTTTTCCACTTACTAAAAACATTCACTTTGTCTCAATGATATCGGCCGCCAGGACAAATAAAGGGTGACTTTCCCCAGAGGGGACACATACAAATGTGACAGGAGGTCTAACCCTCCATACTCCGTCCAAAACTAAAACAAAATAGTGTTGCTGTTGCAGGCACGTTAATATTTTAACACATTCTTTTTAACATAATTTATCATACATTTGTGAGTTCATGTTAAAAATATTATGCTAGACATTTTTGCAATATATAAATGTGATGTGAACACATATGCAAAAAAACATTGTCATAATGAATAATAGGCACACAATATTTGTGCTAATATTATCTTACTTTAGGCAATTACAGTGATTATTGATTTAATGATTTTTCAATATTCTCTACAATAACTATTACTGATTACTTTCAGAATTATATCACCTATTAAAGGTTCACCATTAAAAAAGTAATGCTGCCATCTACTGTTGTCTTTGGGATTTACACAAATATCAAATTACTCTGTTATAATTGGGGATGAAAATACATTGCTTGATCATGTTTCATTTAGTTTCATCAAGCTGCAGCATGAAAAAAGGTTTCTATGATTATAATACGTAATAATATCACCTGATTCACTCAAAGGGGTCTATTTTTAAATCAGCAAAACTGATATTCACCAAAATATTTCCTGGTGGAGAATCAACTATTGCCAATAAAATATATTGATCTGGAAGATTTTCCACCAGAGAATGCATTGAAGAATGTCAGATTCACTGCTTTATATAAAAAACAGCAGTATTTTTTGTTCTTGGTATCCAGGATGCAATGATAGTTTTGTGTGCCAGGTATTTATTTCTGATAGAGACAATCTATAAATACATATTTTAGAAGTGATTTGAGTTTTTACGTGTAACATATTTTATACTTGCCATAAACCTTCAGCTATTCCTGTGCATGGCACAGTAGTGGTTGTAGTAGTAGTAGTAAATGGGAGAAATATAAGGCTAAATGCATGCAAAGTTTGCAGTTGGCACATTGGCCACTAGGTGTCACCAGAGCACTCAGCTGATTTGGGAGGGGGTAGAGGGAGCGCCAGATGCCATCTACTCCGTTCTGCCCTGGTGGACAGCAGCCCTGCTGAGGTCATACCTGTGCCCACAGCCTCAGGACATCCCCAGCATTCATATAGACATTGTAACCATGATTTCACCCTAGCTGTCCTGCAGATTCTTGCAGCCTGTCATTCAAGGTAACTGTCAGCACTTTCTCTTTTTGCCCTTTTTTGGTCAGTAGAGAGGTTCCTATGCAATCATCTACACTCTGCAGTGTTCAGGGTACTAGAATAAGGTATCTACTACAGCAAAATCTGTAATAAATTGATATTACAGGCAGTGTGACAGATGGGTACAGATACAAGCACCAAAGACATAAAGCTGAGCTCCCCCAGGTATAGTTGGCATAAATCTATGGCATGTAATGTACCTGTTATATATGATGGGAAGAGGTGAGATGATTTATGTAGGTATAAACACGCCAGGAGCAGGTTTCCAAAGTTGTATTGGTTTACATAGACAAATTAAAGGATTCCACAGTCTTTTGTGGTAATATATATCATTTTAAATGTCACCCTAAGACATTAAGATGTGCCTGCACATGCTAACTCGATGTTGTGGGGATCCCTGCACTTTATACCTGACTCATCCCTGTTGGGACTTATGCAGTTAGACGAATATGGCTTTGTAGTAAAGAAAAGTTCCGTCTTGCCTCTCCCAAATCCTTACTAACTTCTGTTTTATATAACCCTCAAATCCCAGATAGCTGGATTAGGCATATGATTTTTCCCTGGGTTTCTAAAAACATTTTCTGTTTTGGACATATTTCTAATCCAGTTACCAGGAAGTTATTGCCCTTTGCGGATCTACAATCCAAATTTAAACTACCTTCATCTGCCATGTACAGCCACCTACAAATCTGCATTTTTACTCAAACTCTCCCTAGACTTTGTCCCTCCCCCCCCCCACGTTGTTTGAACGTGTATGTGCAGGAGGTCCATCTCATAGAGGGCTGATCTGGGAGATTTACCGGATCTTGACTACTGAACCTGCAATGCCCTTAGTCAAGCATACCTAAATGACTAAATGGGAGACCATTCTGGGCAGGGAACTCCCTCCAGAGCTGTGGCAGGTTACATGGGGTAAAGCTCAAAGGAGTTCGGTATGCACGCTGTACTGGAAAAATGTATATAAAATTCCTATGCATTGGTACTATACCCCAGACAGGCTTCACGCCATATATCCATCTTGCAGTGGTAGTTGCTGGAGGTGTGATTCTCAAGTAGGCACTGTTTCATATTTTTAGAACTGTTCTAAGATAGTGGCTTACTGGAGGGGGGTGAATGCTTTGCTCACTAAAATACTGGAAACCTCTATTAGTTTAGATCCGGTGACCCATTTGCTGAATGCCCACATAAATGAACTTTCTAAACCGAGGAAGGCTCTTTTGACGAATATTCTTACGGCGGCCAGATGCCTGATCTCGGTGCATTGGAAATCACCCACTCCACCCTCTGTTGTGGAAATGAGGACACAATAGGGGATATGCGGCTGATGGAACATACTGGAGAAATTTGAGGAAATGTGGGCCCCATGGGATCAAGCAATTACTACCAGTATTATTTAATACAGGTTAACTGTAATTTTTTCTGTGTGGCTCATTTGAACTTCAAATACAGTTCCCAATTTTTTGATTTTGCAAAGGCGTTTATTTAAGAATGCTTATTTGTTCTAATTGATGCCAGACAAGTAATGATTGTGTCTTGATATAATTGATACGAAGGTTTAGAAAAACAAACGTGTATTTGTAATCTTGTCTTTGTTCCTGTGGATTTGTATGTACTTTGTGATGTTTATTGTTTTGTTCGGACATCATTCCATATTTTACACCCATACTTCTCTTATTGTTTAATATGTTTTATTTGTTCTTTCGTGATCCTGCATTGTTGTACAGGTCGATAATCGAAAATATGGCCATTGATAATCCAGATCCTTCCGTTTCCCGGCTTGAATTTCGGATCGCATTTACAATACAGGGACTGTAGTACACTGTTTGGCCACTAATGTTTTCATGGTGCTGTTCTGCAGAAACAGCTGTTAGGTCTTTCTTGCTAAACTAAATACACGTTGAGACGTCCCTGCTCCCTGGAACTGTGCCAAATGTCCGCGGTTGCTGCGAGAGGAAGGCTGGCCTGCGTTTGAAGGTAAGTATAAAAAAAACTGGAATTTTCTAAATTCCGACACGTCTCAGGTCCCAAGGTCTATTTTACATAAATGGCTAAAGTCAGACCTTCCCAACCTAACTCTCTTTAACCACCTGAGCGTTACACTGATGTCTAGATTTCTGTACCAAAAGCGTCACAGGTTTTTATGAATTGTTTTTTAAATTGTAGACCTTTAACTTACAGAAATATGTTCAAACAGGGTTCTAGTAGATATAATGAATATAAAAAATGTTTGAAACACACAATCATGTAAAAAAAAAAATTACTTTTAATAAAATTAAAGGAAAAACACAAAAATCAGC
>NC_092860.1:77397883-77425605 GCF_032062135.1 Pyxicephalus adspersus
ATTATTTTGTATTGGATTGGATACAGGAGTTTGTATTCAATCCAATACAAAATGAATGAATGAGTTTGAATTTAAATTTCCCGCACACGCGCCGACGTCATCACGCACGCACAAGAAGCCGGTCGGCTTTTTTTTCTCCGCTGACTGGCTTCTTGTGTTAGAAGCACCCGACGCTGGACGGAGGACGACGTGGGACGATCAGCGGGACCTTGGCCGGCGGAACGCGGGATGCTGGCCGGCGGAACACGGACCCGACGCTGGAATACGGACCCGACGCTGGATGAGCACAGGTGAGTGTGATTTAAGGTAAGGCGAGAAAGTACGGGCTTATCCCAAATAGCTTTTTTTTTTGTTGGCGAGAAAGTACGGGCTTAGCGCTTGGGGGGTTAATGTATGTCTTTAGAATGGCGTGGGGTGAATTCTCTATGGAGAAAGAAACACAGCTTAAGAGATTCTTTGAAACATGAGAATCCTTTTATCAAAACTCATCTCCCAAAATCAGACTATTAAGCATTCATTTGAGCAAATGTCTTGGTAAATCTTTAAGACTGCTCTTCAATTACCCTCTTGTACTTTTTGACTGATAGTTGGAAGTTATGAATACGTTTTTAACAGCTTCTCATACCGGTAGTTACCGTTTTGTTTTTGATTTTTATTGGCACAATGTGTTGCCATAGTCAGTATATGCACACCAATGCTTATGTTTTGCCTTACTATATATTTGATTACTGTATACTTTTCTTTCTTGAAAATGTAGTTTTCAATATATCCTCCAATATAAATAATAAAACAAAAACTAGCACCACCTCTTACATTACAAGTTGGCATTGATTATGCTTAAATGGGGTAGGCCAAGATGGTATTTATTACAAACGTTTAGGGGCTTTGAAAAAAAAAAAAAAAAAATGTTGCCTAAAGGTTGATTTGTAGGACCTCTGTGCTGGAATCTTAACTGAAAGTTGTTCTGTGAGTAATTTACAGATAAAAGTTGTGGGGACCAGGGAAATATTTATAAGGCCCTGTCATCACAGTGATCACTGCTGCCAAACTACTGCATTCAGTTTATAGTTTTGCATATATTTAAACATTTAATATGGTAATATTGTTTTAAGCCAGGAGTGGCAAACTCTGGCAAACGTCCATTTTTTGGCCCCTAAAGGAATCCTAAATATGGTAGCTGGCCCGCCTCTGCATTGAAATAGCGCCGCTACTACAATTCCCGGCATCGCTCATATCTATAGACCAGCGGCCTCTGTGCCTATGTGTGGCTCCGCATTGAACTGCTTTATAGACACAAGTAATGTGGGGGGGTGGGGAATTATAGAAGTAGCATCACTCTCGTCTATAGACCAGCGGCCTTTCTGCCTATGCGTGGCCCTGCATTGGACTTTTTTTTCTAGATGCAGGGAATTGTAGTAGCGGTGCTATTACAGTTTCAAGTTTGGCCCGCGACTTTGTCTAACTTTTTAATTTTGGCCCACTGTGTATTTGAGTTTAACACCCCTGTTTAAAGGAGTTTTTTTTTTTCTATGCAGGTAAATAGAACATTGCAGACCTATTGTGAAGCATTTATCAAGCCAGCAGATTGGGCTCTAGTCTCCTTTTCACATATTCAGCTAAAGCTCAATCACCCCCCCCCCCCCCCTCCCCTTTATACACAGAAATTAGTCACATAGCAATGATTAAATGGAGGTAGGGATTTTATTTTAGATAATGTAGGAAAGAGATCCTCCACTGGGGAGATGATTCACTCCCTTTATTTGTCTGGGTCACCACTGTCACTAAGAAAGTTAGGGGAAATCCAGCATCTTCAGTTGTAAAAGCAATGTGAGGAAAAATCCTCCAGTAGGGACACCTATTTAGGGAAAAACCATCATACTTGAAAGATGTTTATGTTTTGTTTTTTTGGTTTTTTGAGACAACACTAGTGATCTCATGTACAATTACGCAAGGATGGAATTTCTATAGCGAGACCAGCGGTTGTTAGAGCAGAAAGAAAAAAAATCCCAGTACACAAATTGGTACATTTTTCCCCAACATATTTGGTCACCAATTACTGGCAACAAATGTTATTTTGACATGATAGAACTTAAGACAACTATGAGATACCCCCCTCCCCCCATGCATTTCCCTGAAATGAAACAACATTTTAAAAAAGTAAAGGAAATTTATTATGAAGAAAATGGGTTCAAGCTACATCATGATGTGGCCATACAAGGCTTTTAAACACAAGTTTTTATCTTCCATGCTGGTGAAATAATGTGAACACAACTGAATAAGCAAAGCCATCATAAAATAAGACTAGCTGAATTCAAGAAATTGGGAAAGCTATTCCTGTTTAGAGGGCTCATTAAAAAAAAATAACGCAAAGGGGAAGGAGGGGAAAAAATATATAAAGATGCACTGCTATATGCATGCAGAATGAGCCACCTCAAATCAATCAATCTTCAACCCAGAAAATACTGCTTGTCCACCTAAAGAAAAACAAGAGACAGATATAGTTATCATGACATGCTTAACAATATGCCATCCATACCACTGTATACATAATCCCCATGACCTATGTACCAATATATGTATATCCAATCAATATGGAAAACTAATGCCCAAGAGCTGTGAAATCCGTGCGTGCACCAATTTATTTTTAAAGAAAAGAAACCAAGAGGGTTTTAAAGGACAGCTATAATAAATTACCTTGTTTAAGTATGTATATTTTATATATGCCTAATTACAAAAATTTCCATCTTTATCTTCTTAAGTCTTAATTACCAAGAAAACAGTTACATTTGGCTGCCCTACTGTGGATGTATCATAACAAAAATCATTAAATGTAATATTTACAGGAACGTTTTTTTGCCAATTTCCACCCCCAATAATAAAAGCTAACCCTATTCACAGATTTAGGGCGTTGCAGATTGTTATACCTGGATTTCATAGGTCTAATCTTTGAACAGGCTGAGTAACTATGTCAACAGGTAAACGCACCAAACAAAATTTTAGTAGACAACCCTTTTTTTTTTTATAAAGTAAAAATTACCTTGTTTTTTTGAGGAGGGGGTTTAGAACCGTGGCAACCAAGACAGAATGGGAGTGCAGAGCCTCCCAGGATACATACATCATCAAAATGGGGCATGTGCAGAAGCAGCTTTTTCTTCAATGGGATAAAAAAAAAAAAAATGCTAACCTCATGCATGTACAGTAAGATCAGCATTTTTTCCCCCATCTACGTCACCCAAATCCACACCTGTGCAGCGCATGATCGGGCGATGTAGGAAAACAGACGAAGTAAAGAAGATGGCGGCACCCAGTGCTTTCCCATGGTGGGACAAAGGAGGGTACCGGTACCCGTTCAAGGATAATGACCGTTCTATTGAAACAGTTTTTAGGTCTTGGGAAATCCTTAAAATATTTATAGCTCATGGGGGTGTTCAGATGACCAATGAGCTGTAAATATAAAGCAATGTTGGATGGGGTTGATACAGAAAGAGTGGGTGATGAATTGAGCTGGACATAGTAAGGAAAATGAGAAGTGGGGAGTAGAAAGAAAATAAAATAAATAAAAAGGGAATGAGGGAAAAAGAGGGTGGAGAAATGAGAGAAGAAAAAAAAGTCACAATCAGATAAACAAAAAGGGGGAGAAAATAAATTTGATCTTAGTAATATCTACAGAACTATTCTCATCAAAATGGTTTCCAGGTTATCAGCAGTTGCTGGATCAATATGGTGTGAGAACATTTTTTAGAGAATAGATGTTAGTGAACAGCACAGTGCAGAGTTAAAATTCACTATAAAGTTCTCTTGTCTTTCAAACACCCACTTCAGCATTTTGAAGCAGATGCCTCCTGCTTTCCTTTACCTCAGCTTGAGGCTGAAGCTCCTCTAGTGAAGGCTGCCAGAACGTATGTTCAGCCAGCAGCAAAACCCCGTCTAACTGCACTTGCAGTGCTTAACTTAATGGCACCCCTGGGGACCTCTTAAAACATTGGTAAACTCTAATCTTTAATAACTTATCAAGTATGATTAAAGCCCAACTCTATTTTCAATTTATATCAGCTAAATAAATTCCAAAGGCTTTTCCCCCCGCTAGCAGAGATTCAGCATACCTTCTGCTGGGACAGGGATAATGCTCTTTAATCATAGGAAAACAAGAGCTTCACCAATTGGAGAACTTCAGCTCTGACCGAGCAGGGGGTAGTCAGATATGTGCAGGGAGACCGATATGTGCAGGGAGACCGATATGTGCAGGGAGACCGATATGTGCAGGGAGACCGATATGTGCAGGGAGACCGATATGTGCAGGGAGACCACTCTGTGATGTGCAGGGAGACCACTCTGTGATGTGCAGGGAGACCACTCTGTGATGTGCAGGGAGACCACTCTGTGATGTGCAGGGAGACCACTATGTGATGTGCAGGGAGACCACTATGTGATGTGCAGGGAGACCACTATGTGCAGGGAGTCCACTATGTGCAGGAAGACCACTGTTTCCACACAGAAAACAATGTAGAAACCTCCAACCTTTTGGATTTTTTTCCCCTCAAGCTGTGGTTGCATACAAAAGAAAAGAAACTGTAAGATGATGATGTCTCCTTTTTGTTTTAGTGCACATGGAATGTACTTAGCCAATTTAAACTGAAAGTTTAGTTGTGTGTGACAATAATAATAATGGTGTGTGTGTGTGTGTGTGTGTGTGTGTGTGTGTGTGTGTGTGTGTGTTATAAATAGTTGTAAGGGTGGTCATCCTCAAAATAAACAAGAAGGCCCATGGTAAGGTTTTTTGAACATCAAAAAAAAAATCTGAATAGGAAAAAATACATGTACAAATTAAAAATTATGATAGCTGTCCTTTAACTCTACACTCTGGTTAAAAAGGGAAATATCACATAAATAATAGCTTAGTATTCAAAACATGTTTAAATTTAGCTTGTGCCAGAAAAACCTGAAATATTGATGCACAGCGGGAATTCAGCCCAAGAACATAACTGCAATTACAACTACTTTTATAAAAAGGGAAAAGCAAGCATTTAAATAGATTAATACTATGAAGGAAAAAATAAATATTACAATCCAGAGACAAGCTGTATCCGTAGGAGAATAAATAGTTAAAATTATTCAGTAAAGTTCACATAATCTAATGATTATGGGGCCTGTAAAAAATGTATTAAATTTACAAGTACTTATATTTAATTTTTAACGCAAAAGGAATAAGTGAAAGCATAGCTTGGAGTATCCAGTTTATATTATAATGCTGATACAGGATGTTGGAAGAGACCATACCAAACGGCAGCATTCGAGAGCGTGAGCATCTCGTACCCTGTCCGCATTGAGCGGGCCTGTGAGAATCGTGAAGTCAGCGCGACACAGGGCCTGCAATGAATTCCCCGCTGGCGGGTACAAACAAGGTATAATGTCAGAGTTAGTAGGCAATTCCTTAATTTGTACCCATTAGCAGTACGTTACCTGTTAACTTTACTGACTTTTTATACATAGGGCAAAAATAAAAATAAAAATAAAAAATAAAAATAAAAGCGCTTTAGAGCACGTGTTCGTATCTTCAAAGTCTCTATATAAGCTATAGTAAGCACTTCTGGGTGCTGTAAAATTTTAAAACAATTAACGTTACAATATCTTAATATTTATAAATATCTTAACATTACGCTTATTGAAAAATAACAAATACAAAATACTAAAAACAAAAACAGAAAAAAAAATCAAAAGAAAGAAAAACAAAGATAAAAAGACTCAACATACCTGTTTGTGAAACGTTGGCAAGGGAATAATTTAGTATGGTTTGTAACTATTTTGATGACCACCTCGTCTGGCTGTTTTCCCATAACCACTCTGCTGATCTAAAAAATGAAAAATATCTGTTTGATAGCAAAGACTATGGTGTCGTCGTTTTACAAATTACAACTGGAGTGATTAAGGAGGTCTGCATTATGACATAGACCCAGTAAATAAAACAATTTAAACATGGTAAATCAGTAAATACTGATCACAGGTGTACATGCTAAAATACAACATGCATAGTACAATGCTTCAGTTGTTTTTTTAGATACCATTACACAAAACCTGAGACATAAAAAAAAAAAAAAAAAAAAAAACATACAGAGTATACAAATCACACACCATAGCACTTTACCCAGAGTAAAAAAAATCACTACTTTGAAAAATGCATTATATACTACTTTTTGTTACATCTCCTTATTAATGCAAATAGTTAAATGGTATATCATGTAACTTAATACATAAAACATTTAAACAATACATTTATTTTTTTATAAATGAAGTCAGAAGGATGCATGATTTAGGTAACATTGCCTTTTGAATAATAGATTTTACCAGACATGATGGTTACAGAACCCTTGAAATTGCTCAGCTAAACAATGATATTTAGTAACACACAGCAGCAACAGACCCTGCAATTCCTAAGCAGCAACCACATAGCCAAAAAATGGGTTAGGACAACAGTTGAGCCCCATGGCAGAACGCTGTAGCTCATTGCTAATATGAAATAGCCCTAAAGATCAGATAGAAACATCAGGTTTGTTAATGCCAAAAGCCATTGAGGAAGAACCTACTCCTTCCTTAAACATAACTGGCTGTTGACAAGGTGAAAACTGGCTTTAAAGTTCACCTCCTTACAATGTCTACATTAATGTGAAAGCTGTGAACAACTAGAGTTAACTGCAAACTCAAGTTGTGGCAGAATTATACCCACCATATTTAGCGCGTAGACAGATAAATGTTAGTACATTTGGGTTTACAAAGCAAAATAAAACTTTAAAAAGGAAAAAACCCATTTCATTTTTACAAAAGACAGAAATACCATGTCAACAACAAACAGTTTTGTCAAAGCAAACTCTTGTATTTAAACATTTTTTGTTAAGACAAACACGCTGGACAGATCTTCATACAGATACTCACTACTGTAATCTCCATAGCCATAGTAGTTATATCCAGTGTAGTCATAGTTTCCATAGCCTCCATAGCCTTGGTTGTTGTATCCATAACTACTGTAGCTTGGATTCCAGTAACTACTATAACCCTGGTTCCAGCTCTGGCTTGAGGCTATTGAAACAGTTACCAACATCATTAGAAATTAACATCTTAATTATCAATATGACCTACGTTAAGATATTTTTATATATTTGAATGGCTTAATGCATTATTAACCTCCTCTTCCTCGAGACCTTGTTGAAGACCCTCCGCCTCTTGATCCCCATTGTTGTTGTTGTTGATACTGTTCCTTTGAAAGTGCTACTTTAATTTCACACTAGATAAAAAAAAGAATAAAAATAAAAGCATTTACCTGAGGGAAAATAATGTTATAATAAATTTTATCACATGAAACTTTAACTTGTACAAGTAACCCTAATCAGGGATTACTGATTACCTGATTTTCCATTGCTGACATTTCTTTAGGGTGTGCAAAGAATTTGAAAATGCTGTGAAATCTGGAAAAACCAAAGCTCCCTTCTACATAAACCCCATAATATATAAAACACCCATTATCAAGAAATAGGTATTCTAAAGAACTGGCCTGCTCACAATTGCTCAATAACTCATCTGTTTCCTTCCTTAACCTCCTGCAAAAAGGCCCTAAACTTTAGCATTAAAAAATTAATTTACTATCTCACATAAAATGAAGCCGGCGCATGTCAGAAATAGAGCTAATGGTGTTCATACATATGGGCTTCAGAGATGAAAGGGATGAAAAATATTGGCTAAATGAAGCCGAGTGCCATTCAACTCAGAAGAGGAAAGAAACAGCATTGCTGGATGAGTAAGCCAGTGATGGTCCACTGCAGAGAATGGGCGAGAATATCAGCTGGAGCCCTTATATTTTTAGACTGTATCTGAACTTTTGAATTTATTGTCAAGCTAAGGTGATTTTAGTGAGTGGAGGTTTTAGTTACAAATGGAACATCCTGTCCAGGACTCCACTCATTTTTTGAACATTTGAAACAAATGAATGCATGTCAAACACAGCAACAACAAGCTCTTTTTCCAGCCAAAAAATGTGAATAACTTACTTTCCTTATGAAAGATGACTAGACAGGGGCAAGCCATGCTGATGTGCCGATATGGAAACTCAATACTTACAAAAAAAGGTAATCATTAGCACTAAAGTGTCTTAAATATTTTATATAATGGTTTGTTTCTAAGTCAACATACTTTACTTAAGCCAACATTATGGTATTTCTTTTCCATGATTTTTTTCACTGGCTCCTCCTCATTAAATGTTATGAAGCAGAAACCTCGTCTTTTGTTTGTCTTGTTGTCCATTGGTAGCTCAATTGCTTCAACCTTAAAACAAGGATTTTGTAGAAGTAAAAAAAAAAAAAAAAAAAAAAAAAAAAAAAAAAACAGATTTCATCATACCCCAGTCTTTCATCAACTTATCATGCATACAAACTCTTTGCTCTTTGAAACCGTAAAATATACCTCGCCGAATGTCCCAAAGTATTCCCTTATTTTATCTTCTGGTGTGTCTGGTGATAAACCACCTACAAATATTTTCTTGACTGGTTCCTTTGTCTTCATTGCCTTAGCCCTTTTTGGATCAATGACCTTGCCATTCAGCTTGTGCTCTTTCTGTTCCATCACCTGCAAAATTAGGAGATCAGATTCAGATTAAAGGCTACATTCAGGTCTAATAGTGCCAGAAAAAACGCTTAGTTCTGTGACAAGCAAATTAAGAACCTTTGGAAGGTAAGGACAGTTTTGTTTCCCATGGAGGACCCTGGGTACACACCACCAACGTTTGCTCAGTAATGACAAACAATTCCTCAACAAAGTTATGTCTGATGGAGCATGTGTTTTAAAATGTAAGATTGCATGTTACAAACCATCTTAAGTCTTATCATATTTGTGGTGCTATTTGATGATACCACTACTGTCTGCTGCTCTCTATTCTTCTTGGGGGAGGGGTGCAATGTTGGGGGGTCAGACATGGGAAAGCAAAGCCTTTACCAAGATGACAAACTACATATATAAACAGGGGAGAACAAGGCATAGTAAACCATCAACTGTGGGAAAAACACAGCTACAATCCACCCAGTAAACATTCACTAAATGTAAATTGCACACCAAATACTTTATAAATAAATCCTTAATATTTCTACATCTGTTTTTAGGCTTTCCTCTCAGCATTCCCTTTTCTAACCACACCGGGACATTGAGCTGCATAATCCTTATGGCAAAAATGAGGAATTAGTGCTGCAGAATTCATTGCAGCTTTATTTAATGAAAAGATATAATTCTGACCCTATTCACCAATTAAATCTGGATTTAAATTATTAGGGCAGGTTCAAAATGAATGTGAAAGCAAAGCCTCCCAGGATACCCACATCACGCATTCCGGGAGGCTCTTGGGTGCTCCTTCTGAACATGCCCGAGCATCCCAGCCATGCGCAGAAGGAGCCCTTTCGTCAAAAGAGAAAAAAATTGCCGATCTCAGGCATGCGCAATGAAGAAGAAGGCTGCGGCTGTCGCTCCGATCCGAAGACAGATCCTGGGACAACGCGGGCCCGCGTGCTCCAGACCGATCGACTGCTCGACGGGATTGAAGGCAAGTGTGTTTTTTTTGTTTTGGGTGAGATTTCAGTTTACTTTTTCCTTAAGGGCAGTAGTAATAAAGACCAAAAATACAAACAAGTCTAAACAAAAATATATAAATGAATAATTTCACATATTTGCATACTATACCTTGTCAACACCTTCTGATTCTTTAAACAATACAAAACCAAAGCCTCTGGAGCGGCCAGTGATTGGATCTAATTTCAATGTGCAGTCTACAACTTC
Source organism: Pyxicephalus adspersus (assembly GCF_032062135.1). NCBI lineage: Eukaryota > Metazoa > Chordata > Amphibia > Anura > Pyxicephalidae > Pyxicephalus > Pyxicephalus adspersus. Next base: position 77,407,691 of record NC_092860.1, read on the forward strand.
TCCAAATTTTGAAAAGTAGTCCTTTAAGTCTTTCTTTGTAGTATCCCAGCTAAGCCCACCAATAAACATCTTCCTGCAACAGAAAACATTAAAAAGATACTTTAATTGCTGTAGTACAACACAGTAGTAGTACATTTTACAAAACATACCGGTAGGAAAAACAAAATCTAAATTTATCTAAAATTATTCACTGCAGCAATTTACATAACTAATTATTGTTTTGAAATAACAAGAAACCCAATAAACATCTTGTGCAAGATAAAAAAGAAACAATACCAGCAATATTCAATATTTTGCACCGCAAAGCTGAATTTTAATTTTTTTTTTCTTTTTTTAAGTACCAACAATCAAAAACACAACACAGGATTTATTATTTCAAATTTTGGAATGTGTGTGTATATACAAAAAAATTATATAAATAAAAAAACAAAAAAACAAACACCACTTGGTGATTAAATATACACAAATAAAAAAAATGCTTCTTTTGTGATTGGTGCAAATTTTATCATGTAGAAGGACAATTCTTTAAAGGAAACTTTTGACATGCAAAACACCAATTTGGTAAAGAAACTATCTTTAGGGACAAAGTTGTATGATTTCTAGGTCGAACCTCTGGGAAGAGCTTCAAAAGTCATCCATTAAAATTGTCCCCCGGAAAAACTTTGCCCTCTATCTGACATGTGTACACGTGTCCATGATGGTAACATTTGATAAAAAAAATATGGTAGGACATTATCAATGTATTAGCTATAATTTCCAAATTTATTCTTATGGCTCATGCCATATTTTTTTAAAAAATTAAACATGGTGCCGTAAATCTAGAATGAATTTCCCTCACTATGAATGACTTCACTATTTTGTGATACAGGGCGCTTTGCACATTAACTTGCTATGTGTAAATGGTCTGGTAACACACTAAACATCCAAGGGGAAAAAAGGCTTATATACAGAGTGGCAGGAAATTCAATTCATGTTTATGGAGATAGCAGGGGTGGCAAACTCCCCCTAAAGCTTTTAAAAAAGACAGACGCCTTTTGAATTTTAAAACGGCAAAGGTCTGAACATGCTCATAATGACATCGATATGTGTTCACTTGGCAATGTGGCATTTCAGGCAATCCTGACACCCTGGGGTGTGACCTACTTGGATATGCAAACTCTGCCCTGCCTGTAGGCAGTGTGTTCCACAAAACAAAGTGCAGGTCTCACAGTTACAAGGTAAAAAAAAAAAATCAGCACCTATTGTTCTGCCAAATATAGTGTGAACCCAACAAACAAGTTCAAACTAATCAGCATTAGAACATTTCCAAAGTGTAACACTACCACACTTGTTTGTTTAAGATGGAGCCTAAAAACTCTTCAAAATACATTCCTGGTTCATCAAAACAAAGGTGTGCTAAGTCTAACAGAAAGAAGCCACAGTCCAAGTAGAAAAACCTGTCCTCCTGACCAGCAAACTATGGTGAAGACTTCTCATTCTGTGTGGTTATCCTGCAGGGTTTGACATCAACTTTTGAGTAGAAGCTGGAGCATTTCAATCAGAAGCACAAGGGACACAAGCTTTGTTAGTTGGAGTGCCCCAGATGTGACTCAGCAGGTGGCGCGTTGCTGAGAAACCACTGCTTCCACATTGGGATCACTTATCAAGTACAGATATCCACTGCCCTATATCAATACCTAAACAATGTAAATGGGCGCTACCTATGTGGTATAGGCGTTTACTGACATATTGTTCTAAAAGGGACCTGGAGCCAAAAGTAGACCCAATTCATTACCAGCAGAGCTGCTCGATTCTAACATAGGGTAACCAGAGCCAGCAACACAGTCAATATGTCTACTAGGAGGCATGGGTTGGATATGCCATTTATATTTCTTATGTACAGGAAGGGAGCAGTTAATATATGTATTTTACCTTCAAATTGGGTTTTTTTTTATCGTACCCCTGTATGCCCTGAGATTTTTCACAACTCTAATTGTCTTTAGGGGGTAATAAGCATCTTGTATAAATAAAGTCAAAATTTTGGGTTCTAGCCATTAATATAAACTGTATTTATAAAGCTCCAACATATTACATAACGCTGTACATTAAATAGGATTGCAAATGACAGCCGGGGTCAAAACAATGACAGGAAGACCCTGCTTACACCAACTATAGAAGGGGCAACTAATGATCGTAAGAGTGATCATCCAAGCCATCTATACAAGTGATATATATACAAATATATATATATATATATATATATATATATATATATACACACACACACATATACATATATACACACACACACACACACATATGCACACACTATAAAAAGTAATTTCACTATGGGGCTTATTTACTAGACTACATTATTTTCTCTTCCCACTGTTGCAAATCACAACTAAAACACAGGTCTCTGCCCTAGAATTTTTAAGTTTAATGTACATATTTTCCAATTTGAAGTAGCAGTGTTGTATTGTGTGTGAATGTGATACAGCAAAGACAGGAAGTACTCTCCTCTCGATACCTTGCTAAGCAATCAGTGTACATTTATGGACCAAAAATAATATCCATGCAAAAAAACAAAAAAAATGGGAGCGTGGGCCTTTATTACCCTCAATTCTTTGGGTAACGCTGGACTAGCTCAGTTTGTCAAAACTGTAAAGTGCCCAGCTCTTGTTTCAGCTTTGACGCAATCTAAATCAAAAGCTTCCTTATGTTTTAAAAAAGGGTATTGTGGGTTTATATTTTTGTTTGAAATATTATTTTGCTAATGTCACACAGGCAGTCTTGTCTGGCAACAACATTAAAAGCAGTCCCCTGCTCTTCTGTTCCGGAAAAAATGTAAGGCATACAACATAATTTCCTCAATTCATGAATATAATCCTTATGTATTTAAGTTTCTTGAAATAACTAAATTAGAGAACATAAATAGGATATCAAAAAAGAACAAACAGGATCACTGAAAAACATGTTCCTGTGTATAGCCAATTAAACCTAGTGGTGTTCTCCTCAGCATCTTTCAGCCGGGCGCACCACCCAGCACTTTTCAGTAGCCACCTGGCACTTAGGCTAGGTAATCGGCTAATGGCCGATATCGAACGAGAATCTGGCTTGTGTACAGCGCTCGTCGTTCATCGTCTGAACGTCCGTCCTAGTGGATCCACGGACGATGGTAATGAAAGTAAAGGGAGAGAGAGCCCAGCGGGGTGCCGCTCCCTCGTTCTCCCCCTCCTCTCTCCATAGAGCAGAAAAGTGCTGTATGTGGAGCACTCGTTCATGCATTGTGTAGTCGTTAGTTGTTGGAAAGGATCGTGAAAGATCCTTTCCAACGATATTTGTTGCATGTGTGTATATAGCCTTAGACAGCTGCCTAGGTTGGGCTTTGTGTAGCGTGAGAGTTAGCAGCCTGCCAGCTATAAATTGTATTATTGTTCTGTCAGCAGAACTGACAAGCTGCTGCTTTTACCTTTTATTTCACTGAACAGTGAGAGCCTGCTAACTTTTTGACCACCCAGTTACAGCAGATTTCTGAGAAAAACACTGGCTAGTAAACAATTACCTAATATAATAAATGCATAACAAATTATTCATATACAAAAAGCCACCTATATGATCTAAAATACTTACTGGTTGTTCATAGGGCAAATTCTACTCCATAAACTGACTTTTATTAATACATGTAAAAAATAAATAGTAATATTTCCAGATTGTTTTAAAACATACAAACAAGCAACATATCAGTTGAAGATATTAGTACATGGTCATACAATGATATTTCCAAGTTCAAAAACCTGAAAGAGAAATAAACAATGCATTTTCAGTTGCAGTCCTGAAGGGACAGGTATGAAAGCTTATTTTAAATATACGTATTTTGAAGGAAGGGTGGATATGTTACTTCTTACTTTAAACAAAAAACTTCAGTTTTCAGTTTTGTCAGAAGACCCTTTTGTACCCAAATTTATTTAGTCTCACTGGTATATTTATATACATTAAACTAAGAATAAAGCCAGGACAATGCAAATCCAGCTTGGATGTGCAGAACTTAGACCATAAGCAGCTGAGAAAAAAATATATATTGTGCCAGAGAAAATCAAGGATAAGATGGCAGCAGCTAACAGACAAGTGGGGGAGTGTGCACGGTGCATTGGTGGAGAAGGCCAAATTATAGAAAATGTGACCTGTTGTGAGTTAAAGGACAACAATACCTTTTCTCCTTTAGGACATATTCTCACCCCACATGCTGCCTACCTAGAGCACATACTTGTCTTTATACTTTATTATTAAAGAGTATTTATATAGCTCCAACATATTACACAGCGCTGTACATTAAACAGTGGTTGCAAATGACAGACAGATACAGACAGTGACACAGGAGGAGAAGGAGAGGATCTTCACTGTACAACCTTGCCTAAAGCTGCACAGACTTTGTTCTGAAAGTATTATTACCTTTCTCCTGCCTCTCTCTTCATTGCTATAGATAGACACGGAATCTTCTGGTCAATCTCTCTATAGAAATGATTAAGGCTGCAGTGCACTTGTGCAGATTAGAGGGAACCCAAAGAGCTGCTCAGTTAAGATCACCATACCTAGGTGGGTTTGCTGGCACATCCTAAGGACAAAGGACAACTTTGTACTAAGGGCCCATTCACATCTATACACAAACTTGTGTTTCCACATCTACACAGTAACACGTATACCACATGTTGTGTGATATGGTGCTTGGCAGGGAAATTAGCACAAATAAAAAAAAAAAAAATTAGGACTAAATCAGAGGGGAAATGAATAAAGCTTTGCTGGGCAGCACATATAACAGCCAGGATTTGAAGGGTGTCTACAGCAAAACCTCCGCTGCCATTGCCAATCTCCTCCTAAAAACACTTACTGTCTGACTAGTCCATGGGTAACGTCACTGCCCTGCAACAAACATGCATATCTGTAAAGCCAGACCTCCTTATCTGCCTGGAAAGGACACAAAGTATCACAGCAAACAGCCAGCAAAGTATTTCACTATTAGGCTACGCACACACATGCAAGAGTTCTCGTTCGATAATCGGCTCAGGGCTGATATCGCATTAGAATCTGGCAGGTGTACAGCACTTGCCGTCTGAACGACCATCCTGGCGGATCCATGGATGATCCTAATGCAAGTGAAGGGTAGAGAGCGCAGGGTGCCGCTCCATCGTTTGCATGTGTGTACAGCCCTAAAAGTAGCAATGGCTGCCTCTACATTATGTTCTTGTATGAGAACAGGTTGAAATCGCACAGGTTCCGTTTAATATCATACAGTGATGTCAATTAATCCATCTCGTGGTAATCTTGAGTGTGGCTCGGGGTTAAATTTCATTACAAAAAGTGGTAACCCGAGCCACACTTGGGGGTTGAATTAAGGGCTTACCTGGTACTTACGAGCCCGTGGTGTCCTCCAGCAATGCCGGCCCGGCATCTGTGTCCCCTGGCCTTGCATCCCGGCGGGTGTACGATGGAGACATGAGGTCAGCAGATGCCGGCAATGCGGTGTGTGCATTGGGGGGGCGGGACCGGTGGGAAATTTAAAATTAGAAGTATTTTGCACTGATTTGAAATTTAAAAATACCAAAATATTCATACCGCCAGGGAGGTTACAGTACACAATAAGCTGGAACACTTGTTTAATATTAGTTTGCAATACACAAACAACCAAAAATACATTGTAAGACAACAAATACAATCTTGTATTACAAGGAAAGAATGCTCAGCTCAGAAAACACAGACACTGTTCCATTGCAGGCATAGAGGGACTTAGGACTGTTGGCATTTATATTGGACGGATTGCTCTTTAGTGGACTTTCTGAATAAACAACTGTTAAGCTGCGTACACACCTGCAATTTTTCTCGTTGGAAAGGATCTTTCACGATCCTTTCCAACGAGAAAAGACTGCACGATGCATGAACGATGCTGTACATACAGCACCGTTCATGCTCTATGGAGAGGGGAGGGGGAGAGCGACGGAGCGGCACCCTGCTGCGCGCTCTCCCCTTCCCTTTCATTAGGATCGGTCGTAGTCCATCGTCCATGGATCCGCCAGGACGGTCGTTGGACGATGGACGACGACCGACTGTACACACGGCAGATTTTCGCCCGATAATTGGCCGATACCGATTATTGGGCGAGAAAAATTTGCCGTGTGTACGCAGCTTTACTTTTCTGGTATATTCATCCAAATGGTTAAAATAGTTAAATTTGTTTGTTTTGGACAAATTGCAAAAAAACCCTGCATAGCCCCCACCTTCCCTTTGGACCCCGTGCCAAATCTCTCAGGAGATCACACAATCATGGAACTGACCATTCTACTTTGAATTCTCTTATTTTCTTCTCCTGATGAAGTGGACCGTTTCCACGAAACGCGTTGAGGAATGAACAAAGTTCAATTAAGAATATAGAGAGATTTATGTATATGATTTTAGCATGTATGTATAATTGATGTAGATGTCAATCAATAAATGTTTTAACTAATTGGAAAAACTGTTTTTTAGCCTCCTAAAATCATTTTTTTAAATAATTATATATATTTAAAAAAAACACACAGACACTGGGCCAGGGCCAACAGGATTTCTATCTGACTGTAAACAGATTTGTTTCCAATATTATAAGCAGGAATGAGGAGTCTTCATGAAAAGATGACAATTACAGTAGTAAATACAATAGGGGTCCCTCCTGGTAATGAGAGGATACAGTAGGGGTCCCTCCTGGTAATAGGAGGTAGTGACAGGACAAGGAGGGCCCTCATTCAGTGCACAGACAGGCAGCAGCTCCACAACCCTGAGCTGATCCCAGGCAGCTCACGTGACCAGGGCTCCCTGAGTGAGCCGCCAGCGGTGACAGGGCGGGAACACAGCACAGCATTGCGCTATTCCTCAGCACTGCACCGAACCCCGGGGACTGCGCCTGCACCCTGAGCATACAAATTACAAAATGCATGCAAGTATGTGGAGGCATTCCATGGCAATGGTCTGCGCTCACCCCTCGTCTTCCTCGGCTTTGCTGGCGTTTATCTTGACGCCCTCGCTGGGAGCGCTACCCTCCGCCTCGCTGGTGGAGGTCTCCATCATAGTTTCCTCTTTCATATCCTCCTCGGATAACATTTTTAGCTAAAACAATGGCGAGGAAAGGGCAGCTTCAGTGGGAAAGACGGATAATGGCGGCTGCCCCGCCGTGCCACTCCTCCTATGGAGCCTGGCACCGCCTCTCCGCTCTCACTAATGGCGGCCATACACAGGACGCCTGAAATGGCCGCTGGGGATCCGACATTCCGCGTTCTGCAGCCGGGTTATGGCTTGGCGGCTATGGAGCCCGAACCGGGCAATGTATGGCATTGTAATGGGCATTATTGGTACACATACACTCCCCTATATTCACACTTTATTCGATGCATCGCGTTATAGGAGGTGAATCCTCAGTCCAGAGATCGGTATACATGCTATGTGACACACGTTTCGTCCATCCTTCTGGTTATTCTATTCATTACAGACCCAGTACAGCAAAATGTTCACCCTGACCCTTTATTCCTCATGATCCATGTATGTTCTAGATCTAAATGTGTTCATGTTTCCCATTGTAGAATGTTTATTATATAACAAGGAAGGTGAGGATAGAATCCTGCAATGATACACAGTCCTCAGCTTATACTGACCTACACAAAACTAGACCCCTTTACCCCAATTATAAAGACTTGATTGAAAGAATTCCCAAACAATAGTTTAAAGGAAGCCTGGAGAAGAACCCATCTGCAGATTTAGCTCCTGGTGGTGTTGGCACTCTGCCTTCTAAGTATTACAGGGCCATTTTTTAGAAGGGATGGCAGAGCCCCTGTACCAGTCTTATATTTGCTGTAACGTAAGAAAGGATAGCGGCCAGTGGAAAGTGCACGTGTCTGGTGACAGCCATTCCATGCGCCTGGCTATGGGCCACAGACTGACACAGTCTGTAGGCAAATATTATAGCTGTGACTACCACCAAAATTATAATAGAACATCAATCATTTCAAGTGCTAGAAGGATCAGACAAGGCTGCCACATTCAAGTCCTCATTTTCATCTACTAGATTGCCATTTACTTGTGGAGCCATCCCAGGCCTTTATTTATAACTTTGGCAGAAATCAAACTTTTCTATCATTCCACTGCCAAATAGCAGAGCTTCTACTGATGCCATTTAAAAGACAGGGATAGCATAGAGGGGTATGGATTCATCTCAACTTGGTGATGAGGTAAAGCCTCATGTACAGCTTGGGTTTGGAATTGGCTACAAAGGGTTAATAAAGTGACCGCTAGATAAAAGAAATGACCACCAACTTTGTAGCAATTAGGAATATTTTATATTCCCTGGTGAAATGGAATTGGTTCTTGCTACATTGTTTGTCTATGTAAGCACAAAGTAATGATGTGCTTCAGTCACTAATGCTGGAAACATTAGTAGCCAAAGTAATTCTGTGTGCATTTGTAGGATTGTTACACAGTTCTACTGGGCAATTTTATTTTCATACAAAGAAACTGCTTTTTAAAATGAGGAAATCTAAAGTCCACCCCCACCTACCAAATGTGCAACTGAGTGGGGCAGCACAGTGGCTCATTGGTTAGCACTCTTGCCTTTGCAGCACCAGATCCCAGGATCAAATCCCAGCCTGGGCACTATCTGCACGGAGTTTGGAGAATTTGCAGGTTCACTTGTGGGCCCTGACTGACCTGCAAGCAGAGCATTCTGGGATTTGTAGTATTAGTGGTGTATGCACGGTCTACTGGTGGGCCTGCTCTAGTGGACATTTGGCATTTTCTCATGGGCCAAATATCAGCCATATTTGGCCCACAGCCTTGAGTTTGACACCCCTGACCTAGGGTATGTTTCATCACTGGAGATGTAGTAGAAACTGTTCCCGTTTCACGTCTGATGTCCAATTGCAGGGAGGGAATATGATGAATTAGACTCATGGGATGTTTCCAATCTCTTAAAAGGTAACAGAATCCTCGGAGTAAAGGTTTGACCACACAGAAGTAGGCAAGGACAGTGACTGTTCCGGCTCTGGTTATTTAAAAAAAAAAAAAAAAAAAAAAAAAAAAAAAAGCAAAATAACTTTTCTACACCTATATTGTACTTAACCAGTTTAAACTGAAACCTAATTTGGGTTTTATTCAAAGTATCCAATGAAGTTGCTTTTATTTCTCTGCAAAGCTAGGCATTTGTACAGAACATTTGGCTAAAGTAAAACCCTCACTTTGTGCACAACAGATGCAGGAGCATTTACTGAAACCATACAAACCCTGCCTTTTGGGGCCCTTTTGCTGCAAACCCAAGTTTGTTGCCACTTACAAGCACAGACCAGCATTAATTGCAGGTCAATGAGAATGATAAATTCTACTAAGATCAACTGAGTAAGCACAGACAAGTTGAGAATGGTTTTTTAAATTTTATTATAAATCTCACACTGGACACAATGCAGTGAAATGTCACAAAATTACATTATAAACATAAAATTAGGGGAAACATAAAATCACTGTATACACGATGGAAGGAACGGGATCAAGGAGGAAGGGGGAAAAAAAACAATAAAAAAATAAGGGGAGGGGGAGATCAGATGCTATTTACATCAAGACACATGCGTGTCTTGTACACAAAGTCCTCCTAAGAGAAATTTGTAAACTCCCAGTCTAGATGAAAGCCTCCTGCAGCCGATCCTTAGCCATAGCCTAAATGAGAAAAACACATGTAAGTATCTTGACAAGTTGACGAAGCATTTTAAAGCCCATTAAATCCAATAAAATTCCTCTAAAAAAAGAATAAAGCATATGCACACATTTGCTAGGCATTTAACCCCCAACTAAAATGTCAAAGACTTCTAAAAAAAAAAGTAGATTTAATTATGTACAAATGATCTTAAACATTTCACCCTCCAGTTAAATAAGTCCTCTGAAGATTTCACTATTAGCTATAAAGAAAGGAAGTAAACATTAAATCCTAAAAAAAAAAAATAAACAAAATCGGGATACGTCACTTTAAGAAAAGCCAAAATTAAGCTGTAAAATTCATTTACTTTAAAAATGCCTGTAAAACAATTCATGAACGTTAACAAAAAGACTTTGAGGGTTAAGAAGCAAAGTCTGAAGTGGTTTTTCCCAGTTTAATCTTTACGCTGGTACATGAAGTTGGAAGAGACCATACCACAGGACAGCGGTTTCTGGTGTACGCCTTGCACTCTGCCCACAACGTGCGACCCCAGAGATAGACGTGGTCAGGGTGACACACGGCCTGCAATGAAGTTCCCGCTGGCGGGTACAAACAAGGTATAATGTCAGAGTTAGAAGACAACATTCTTCTTTACCTTAAGTTGTACCCATTTCAGTACTTTACCTTGGTATTTTATGTTAAAAAGTTTTGATTATTTATTCTTTAGTTCATCTGGCATAAAAAGACCAGACAACACCGATTTAAAGAATTCTGTCTTTTACTTTAACAGGGAAAAATACTCAAAGTTCGTCTTTAAGTTAAAGCTCTAAAAAAATCCTATGCAATATAAACAATTTACAAAAGTCTGTAAGTTAACATTTATAAAAGACACAAATCAAAATTTATCTTTATTAAAGTTTTAAATCTTAAAGTTTAAAAATATCCCATTCTGCTTTATACATACCTTATGCCAATGTTAAAATCCATTAGTAGGGTTGGTAGTTATTTTGGTGACTTCCTCCTCCTCTGGAAGCTTTGCCATAGGTGCTCTGCTGGCCTGCAGTAAAAACAAGTTACAACGTTAAAAAACTGATTATGTCAGACATCTGGAAAGTTACTTCAGGTCAGTAATAAGCAGTTTGCTCCTCTTGGGTCAGTTTAAACAGATACCAGTAGCCTTTATGGATCATCTAAGGGTGACATTCTCCACACTGGCCAGTAATGAAAGAAGCATTCTTCCAAATACCCATCACACCAATATATTGTGAGCTGTGGATATAGTAACTATAGCAGGACTTCCCTGAAGACCTTAAAAGAATTTCAAGGGGATTCACCCATGTTAAAAAGATTAAGCAACTGCTTTAGACTGTGGATCGTCACAGCAAGCAGTTACTTTCTTCAGGCATTACATTTACCAAGAAAGTTTGCCTTTAAAGGTCTAGTGCTTAATGTTTCCAGGGCCTGAACTTACCACTGTAGTCTGTGTAACCCTGGTTGTATCCACCATAGTTTCCATAGTTGTAGTTGGAATAGTCGTATCCGCCATAGCTGTTGTAGTTGTCACTGTAGGAGTTGTTGCCATAGCCTCCGTATCCTTGATCGTAGTAGTTATTGTAGCCCTGGTTCCAGTTCTGGCCTTGACCTTAATTGAATAAGCATGACCTTGATTGAATAAGCATGTCAAATCTTAGTGCACATCAACAGCAACATCACAACGGTTTAAGCTTTTGTTATAACTGCAATTTGGTTTTTGTATTAATTTGCCAAGTTAGCATTGGGAGGAACTTTGATTCCCTTTGCCATCTAAAGAGTTTTGATGGGATAGAGCTTTATTACTACATACCTCCTCTGCCTCTCCCTCTTCCACCGCCTCGTCCTGTCGATGCACCTCTTCCTCCTTTTTGTTGTTGCTGCTGCTGTTGCCTGTAAACTTCTTTTGGCTGTGCAACTTTGATTTCACACTGATGAAACAAAAGAAAATTTAATATACAAAACATGGAAACTATGGACTTTATAAAGCACTGTGTTATGTGTAAGCACTATATAAATACTGTGCAATAATATTCGGAAGTTCTAAAAGGACACCTTGTTATATCATCTTACCTTTCCTGAGCCAATTTGGTGATATCTGTTTTCCAACAATTTCTTTACTGGTTCTTCATCTGTGTATGTGATAAAGCAGAACCCTCTCCTTTCATTGGTCTTTGTGTCCATTGGAAGCTCGATGTTCTCGATCTACAAAAATAAGTGAACCTTTAGATATCTGCAAAAATCCTCAGTAAGCACAATCATTTTTAATAAGCACCTCTGAGAATTGCTACACCTAAAGTTTGGTACACAGACTTAGAAATGTAATATTTTAGATGACTAAACTTAAACTTCAGAAAGAACAGAAGCTTTCTATATGACTGCAGCAAAGGAATACCTGCAACAGCATTGCTGCTACAAATGTACATAGAACCTACCCCACCACCACCAACAAAAATATTTACTTGCAGTAAGTTACCCAGACATTAGCATTTCCTTTGGAGCAATTCACTTACCTCCCCAAAGCCACCAAAGTATTCCTTGATCTGTTCCTCGGTTGTGTCCGGGCTTAAGCCACCAACAAACACTTTCTTGGGAGGTTCTTTGCCTTTAAGGGCTTTTGCTCTTTTGGGATCAATAAGTTTCCCATCAAGTTTGTGTTCCTTTGTCTCGAGTACCTGAGAAAAAAAAGGCACCGATGAAAAACCTGGAATTCTTAGACTTAGGAATTTACTCAAACAAAATGTGTTATAAAGGCATCAGTCCAATATCATCCACTCATCCCACGCCTCCAGCTAATTAAACCTAGATACAAAGCTCCCAGGCACACCTGAATGTTTTCATAAGCCTATTAAACACTATTGAAGAAAAGATAATCCAAAGGCCACACACAGCTACATGCTCAGTAGACATCCTACCCCCGTTATATTTCCAGTATCCACCTCCCTGCAGATGATGCCTCTGCTCAGCACCACTATCCTGTGCTTGTTTGAGAATGAAGCTGCTTCTATCAGGCTACTCACACTTATTTCCCCATGTACAGGCAGCAAATACTTACTTTATCCACACTATCGGCATCCTTGAACAGAACAAAGCCAAAACCCCTGGATCGTCCGGTAACTGGATCTGTTTTAATGGTGCAGTCTACCACTTCACCAAATCGTGACAGGTATTCTGTGAGATCTTTTTTGCTTGTGTCCCAGCTGAGCCCTCCAATGAACATTTTCCTTTAGGGGGAAAAAGCGATATTAGAATTTAGGAAAAGAAAAAAAAACTGATCCAAACGTGATTATCTTGAGGTGAATTAGGGTTAGACATTTATAAAAAAGGGCAGAGATGACATCACTATAGAAGAAAGAATTCCAAGTGTGCAGCCAGCACAAAACACGGGGGTCACAGTATACAAAGCTATTTGGGGGATGGGTGGCAGATTTGGATCTTTTATAACTTGTAGCTTGTATAACAAGTATATGTTTAATACATCTAAGAAGGCATGGGAATTAGAGAAGCTCACTCACACCAAAACAGATGCAGAGCCCTGCCCATGGCCTACATACAGCTGCACACCCCCTCCCCCAGGATCAGCACGGTTTCCATGCTTTACAATACAACAAAGACATCTCATGCACTTTATCTGTAGACGGCGCAGCAAAACTTGGAGCATGCCAACGTTAGCCTTTTACAAAGCCGATGTGAGCAGCTAACCACGTACACTGCCCCAATCCTCGCTCTTTACAGGTCTGGCAATGTATAGCACAAGGACACTGCCGGAGCAGCACAGCGTTATAATAAGCGGCCTGCGCGATACAACCACACCATACTTACAAGGGAAGATGCTGACGTCACAAAGAGAAGCCAATCAGCAGGAAGCTACTCCTAACCCCACCCAATCTTTCCTCATTGGCTGCCGCTGACGACATGCTGTTCAGGGCACGCAGATAGCTCCAATGCTGGGTTTTTGTATAATTTTCAGCACGGAGGGCCCTATAAACAATACCGAGCACCCCTTCCCTTCCCGCCGCCATTGTGGAATTCCACCAATACAATCCCGTACGAGTGCCCCCACGCTTACCCATCATCTTGCTGGTTTTTGCTGGCATTAATTTTAGCTCCTTCAGAGAATTCTTCCATATTACTGTATCCACTCATGATTCCCCCTACAGCGACGGTAAAATACCGAACGTAAAAGAAAAGACGCGAGCCACACACACCGCAGACAACAACGAAAAAGATCCTTCGTCGCCCGCCCTCTACTTATATATCGGAATCGCGACCCAATAGTGAGGCGTCATTTTCACTGCGTCATTCTAAAGCGTTTTTCTGCTATTGGCAGGACGGTGCTCGGGGGGCGGAGAGAAGAACGGAAGTCCAGGAGAGTGGGCGGAGCTGTGTGGGGGTAGACAAAGGGGTGCGGACAATGTTGGGGGAGGTGTGAGGCCGTGTGCAGAGACCCCCCACTGTGCAGGGGGCCGCTCTGTGTAGGGGGTGTACACAGCTAATACGTTTCCTTCATTCATTTCCCGGCCTCTACCAATATGGCGTACACAGAAAATGGAGGCACTTCCTCTGTCTCATAATGAAGTGTTACATAGCCGGGATACATATTAGTGAGTCGGGGTCATGTTATCCGCCCATATCATTATAACAGGGGCCAGAGCAGACGCAGGGAGCCCATAGACTGAGCGCTCACCCCTCCCCCTCAGCAGCAGCAGCTTCCGCCCAGTACTGCCGCACAGCACCGACAGCATGGGCTCCATCACCGTGCCGGCCGGTGTCACCTCTGTGCTCCTAGATATCGAGGGCACAACCACCCCAATTACCTTTGTCAAGGTAAGGGATGTTAGGGTGTGCTGGGATCTGCTTTCTAACATTGTATTCCATTCACTAAACACATTCATCGGTTACATGTGTTAGTTACTGGCAGAAATTGCTAAGGATTTTTTTATTAAAGGCCATCTAAACTCTCCGAATGAATGAACTCCATATATTCAAAAAAGCAGCCGGGTTCCCGTCCCTTATCAGTGTACTGTGTGCAGTAACATGGCGGGCACACACAAAACGATGGCCAGGTGCTGCTCAGGTAATGCAGGTGAATAGGCTGCCTTACTTTCCCGCACATCAATGTGGCCGGCATGTGAAACAGTCCTCATGGGTGATTTTCTCAACAAAAAGATCTCTTTCCCCTGCCAGCATTATACAAAGGAGAACACTTTCTCACCCTCAGAAACAAAGGTTTCTCTGCAGAGGTCCAATACATATCTATCTATGCCCTGCAAGCTCTTCCAAGAAATCCCACGGTACTTCAACCGCCGCCTGTCCCTGTTCCCCCTCCCTGTTCTTTCTTTGCTTTTTCCTTGGGATCTTCTGCCATCTTGATTTGGCTGGGTTGGGGTAACGTAAGTCCCATGCAGACATGTGGGAGTTTATTCATTCCTGGCCACACAGAGGAGGCCAAAAATGCCGTCTATCCTGGCAACTAACCCTTACACCGCATATACACAGCTCAGCTTTGTCCCCACAAACCCAGGACAATCAGGCAGGTAAGACAGGATTTTGCAAAAGGGACATCTCCTGTCCCTTTCTGCAATAAGGACCTGCCTGATTGAGCATTTGTAAAAGTGCAACTTTTGTTCCACTTTAATTGGGTGCCATCATATTATATCGTAGCCATGTATAGACAAAACAAGTAGATAGAGATTATAAACAAAGGAGGGATATAGACATAGGAGGTCTTTGTATGAACACCTCTTATTCTTGAGTACAAGGCTTCTCAAAGAAACCTCACATAATGAAATTAAACTGAAAAAAATCTGTAATGGTTTCAAATTGTGGATGGAACCTGGTTCATTAAGAGATATCCGATTCAAGCATTCCAGGTACATTTATACGTCATGATGAGAGTATTCCAGGGGGAATTATTCCCTGTATGAGACGAGTATAAGCTACTGTGCAAATTACACTTTGTTCAGACCTGAAAATGTTTTTTTGAAAGTAAAAACAAATACATTAAAATAATGATAAATATCTTTCCCTGTAGTTGAGATGTACAATACACCTCTATGCATAGCACATCTCAATAACACTGTTAGGGCCCATTCACACCTTGTGTTTTCATGTACACTTTACAAATGGATACTCTGGGAGGACCATTGACATTGCACCACACCCTAGTCTTTACGAATACAAAACCCCAACAGGGAAGATTGGCTTGGGTTTTATTGCTGCAAGATATCCATCCGTTTTATTGCAAAGTTAACAGACAGGGAGTGGTGAGTGACCCCAGCAGAATAAACAAAGAACAAAAGGGTGTTCTATTTTGTTGTAAATGTGAAGACAACACTGCTAAAGCTGCGTACACACTTGCAATTTTTGTCGTTGGAAAGGATCTTTTCCTATTTTCCTATCCCTGCTGCGCGCTCTCCCCCTTCCCTTTCATTAGGATCGGTCCTCGTCCATCGTCCGTAGATCCAGCAGGTCGGTCGTTCGGACGATGGACGACACCGACTGTACACACGGCAGACTTTCGCCCGATATTTGGCCGATGCTGATTATCGGGCGATAAAAATCTGCCGTGTGTACGTAGCTTAAAGGTGATATTTTATTTTTCTGACCATTGACACTGTGGTGCATTAAAAGAGATTACTGACAATATTATGGGGTCACATCACTCCTAAACAGCATAAGAAAGTCTGTGTTATGGATTTTAAAACAAACAATCTTGCTTTTTAACATCAATGTTTCAATGATACAATACTAACCTAATCATCAACTACTATCTGAGTGAATATATATATATATATATATGGTGCCAAGAACACTCTGTCCTACTGATGAAGCCCACTGGTGAAACGCGTTAAGGACTGTTGTTATGTATCAATACAAATCATGTGTTTGCTGAATTGTCATTTTTTTGCATTTTGCAAGTATTCATCTCTTTGTAATATGTTTTTTTATATTAGTATATAAAAAATTGTAACAAATTGTTTTAACATATATTGTGTTAGTGTCGATATTTAGCAGCAATAAAACCCATGCCATTGTTTCCTGTTGGGGTAAAAAAAACTGCCGAAATACCACACATGCATGTTGCTTTACATTAGAAAAATCTGATGAAAGCTTATATATCTGCATGGTCCCTAAAGGGAAATTGTGCCAAGAGAGTAATATAGGTTCTAAAAATATTAGCTGCCTTGTTATCATCAGCATTCTTTTTCTCATTTTTCCAAGCCTGGAACCCATGACCTGCATACTTGTTTCCACTCTTAACTGTGTAGGCCTAAAACTAGAACCTAGATTGTAAGCTCTTCTGGGCAGGGTCCTCTCCTCCTCCAATGTCACTGTCTGTCATTTGCAACCCTATTTAATGTACAGCACTTCATATGTTGGTGCTATGTAAATACATATTAATAATAATAATAATAATACCTCAGTCCTTAAGGGCCAGGATCTGCACACATTTGTAGTATTTCTCTAACAAACAATAAAATTGGTGTGGTTTGCAAAGAGTAAGGAAATGACTGGTTTTAAGAGTTGGACACCCAAAATAGGAACGATGAAGTCCAAACATTTTGGGGAACCCTTTCAACTGTGATATTTGTTTTTTTTTGTTTTTTTTTTTAAGGGATATATCTGGGGGAGTCATCTGTGTTTTTTAGGAAATGTATCTTGATAGACATCTGTGTTTTTAAGGGGCATCCTTGTTTTTGAGGGATTTATCACGAGAACGTATGGTCATTTCTTTCAAAACGACCAGGTGATGTCCGAAATTGTAGGCATTGAATGTTGTGGACAATGTTATTTGATCATATATGTCTTTAATGCTCATTGTGAGACATTGTTTTCCTTTCATTGAAATGTAACATTTTAGTTACAAAATGATAACAAAGGGGGAAGTGTGTGAGCAAGAAGACACAACCACCATCTGTCCTATGTAAATGACTCCTACTTCCTAATGATCTATAGATGACCTTTTAACCTCATGAGATTTAACTGTAAAGCTGCTGGACAAAAGAAATATAGACAGCAAAACAGCAAACCTAAGATTATACATCCAATTGTTAACCTCCTTGCCGTTAAGCCCGACCTTCGTACGGGCTAAAAAAAGTTGCTCTTATCGTTAAGCCCGAGATTTTCCGTACATTAAAATCCCCACTTACCCAGGTAAGTGGGGATTTTAATGTAGGGAAAATCTCGGTCCCCCTGTGCTCAT
>NC_092860.1:77426549-77536555 GCF_032062135.1 Pyxicephalus adspersus
ATTTTTTCTATTCATTATATCTACTAGACCCCTATTCGGACATATTTCTGTAAGTTACAGGTCTACAATTTAAAAAAAAAAATTGCATGAAAACCTGTAACACTTTTGGTACAGAAATCTAGACCTCAGTGTAACGCCCAGGTGGTTAATAATGCATCATGTATAAAAATAAAGCAATTACATTTTATCCAATACTAACATAGCAAGCAAAAATGTTGTGATTCCCTCTAGTTTTTGTAAATTGTATGCTGAAAGTTGAATGTACAAACATTGAAATCCTAATTGTTGTCTTTGTGTTAAAGATACATGAAAATGAGCCTATGATTTGATTCCCCAAAAGACCTTTAAATTAGTATGCACAGCTTGTAAAATAATATGGTTTAAGAATGTTTATAAGTATTCTGAGCCATTGAATTAATAGGATCCCTATGGGCCTTATTTTCTTAGCATATAAATATACTCTAGTCCTAGACATGAAATACAAAGAGTTATCCTGGATGCACTTTATGGATTTTTCCCATCATCGCCATCAATGTATTAGGCCAATGCAACACTACGTTAGGTTCTTCTTAAAAGGAATTTGTTTACAGAGAGCTTTAGGCTAGGTACATACGTGCAATTGTTCTCGTCCGATAATCTTATGTGTGTACAGCGCTCGTCGTCCATCGTCCGAATGACCGTTCTGGCAGATCCTTTCCAACGACAATGATTGCATGTGTGTACATAGCCTTACTTCTAAAACATTCATTTTATTTTGTTTAGTGTTTTTATTGTATATCACCCTAATACAATAGAAAGGGTGAACTCCTAAACCTTTCAGTTGTAGTTGCATTTTATTTTTTATTTTATTTTTTAAGTAACCAGAGATGAATTAACTGCATTACTACATACATCTAATCATTCGGTTAGTGCATTGCTAATGTCAAGGACTAGTGTTAAATCATTTTCTGGTTGTGGACAGAGGGGTTACTATGTATAAAAGCTTTATTTTCAGTCTTTCACTGTTATACAGGCTCTGCTCTGATTTACCAGACATTGAAAACATCTCACATTGGACCTGATTTATTTGTCAAAAAATAGCCAATGATTTTTAACCCCCCTAGCGGTCTGATTCTTGCAGTATACAATTTTTTGCATGGAAATTTATTTTACATTGTATACCTATAATTCTTAGGCATAACTCGCCGACACATGTCTAATAGTTAATACATTTAATAATGAACTTTAAAAAAAAAAAAACACAAATATCTGCTAAAAAATGTATAATATACCTGTACAGCAGCATATATAATATATTAATATATATATTATATGAATATTTCTTTGTATTGGACTCAATACAGTTATTTTGTATTGAATCCAATACAAAAGTATTTGAATTTCCCGCCGTTAATGCCCGGCCGCACCGACACATGCACCAACCTCACCGGGAATCCCTGTAGGACGTCTCTGCACTGCGCGGCTGGACATTGGAGGAGGCAGACGTGTCCCTAGGATCTGTGGGGACCAGCAGGACGCCGAGGGACAGCGACTGAACAAGGCAAGTGGGCTTTTATTTTGCTTTTAGGTATCCCGAGTCTGACTCGGGATTACGGCTTTTTGCCAGTAAAATCGACCTCGAATCAGACTCGGGATTACCGCTAAGGGGGTTAAAAAATGTATTCTAGGTTCTCCCATCTTAGCCTTTCTTCTCCAGGTGATGTTATCTATTCATAAACCTTTTTTGTAAGATAGTGTAACAAGTTGTGAGATCTACTTCTTTGCTCCTTTTTAATCTTGTTTATTAACTGATATTGTTCTCCTCTAATATACTGTGCCATGCTAAAGCTACATACACACGTGCAATTATTGTCGTTGGAAAGGATCTTTCACCATCCTTTCCAACGGCTAAGGACTGCACGATGCATGAACGAGTGCTGTACATACATGACCGTTCTATGGAGAGGGGAGGGGAAGAACGACAGAGCAGCACCCTGCTGCGCGCTCTCCCCCTTCCCTTGCATTAGTATCGTTCGTCGCCCATCGTCAGTGGATCCACCAGGACAGTTGTTCAGACGATGGACAACGGGCAAGAACCATTGGACGTGTGTACGTAGTTTTACTCTTCAGTTGAACAATACCTTTGTCTTTTGTTTGTTTGCTATATGATATGGTGCATTGTTTCTGTTGTATTGTTTCTTTCATACCCCTCAATAAAACCAAATAAAACATTGTCTTTGTCCTGCAGGATATTTTGTTCCCTTACATTCAAGACAATGTTAAAGAATATCTGCAGAATCACTGGACGAAAGAAGAGTGCCAGGAGGATGTCCAGCAACTAAGATTACAGGTTGGGTTATGTTCATCATGTTGAACCAATATTTCCTTAGAGTAACCTTATCTGGCTACTCTCAGACAATCCAACAATACAACAATCATCTGTCTTCTCCGCCAACCGAGAATCAACAGACTTTTACGCATTTCCCTATGTCTGATCCTATGCTGTTTCCAAAACACTTGTGTGTTGCCATGCATTATGTTCAGCAGACTATTCATTGGAAGGGCAGCCCAAAGCACTTTATTGCACAGGAATGTAGTGTGTGCTGCACTTTGGAAAATGCACATCAAGGCAGAGTGTATTAGGAATATATGGGAGCCCAGCACGCCAACTCATGTCATGTGTTTTACTGAATGTTGCATTAAAGTTTATGCAATGCATTAGTGTGAACAATCCTGCTGCCGGAAATGCACTGCTCGAATTGCGCCATCATTTCAGTTTAATAACTGCCAGGAGAATATGCTAGGGCTGAAAATTGGTTGATAAATATGTTTTGAGGGCTCCAATTCTGGATCCCGAATACGCCAGGGCGAGCTTCTGGTTTTGCTTGATGAATCAGGCCCAATATAAGGAGGTTCTGTATCAAATATAAATATTATTAGAATGCAGTTTTATATGGGAAAATCTAATCTTTGCAGTCCTTAATATTGCAAGTAAATGTTATTCACATATATTGTATATATTCGACTCAAATCTTCTTCAAAACATAATAATTACAAATCCTTTTTCTCCTTTTTTCCTGTTTAATACCTGTAAGGCAGAAAAAGACCATGCACTCAATGGATTTGTGCCCATTCCTGGTAATGAAGCAGAGGTAGAACAGATTATCCAAGGTGTAGTTGATAATGTTCACTGGCAAATGTCATTAGACAGAAAGACAACAGCACTTAAACAGCTCCAAGGCCATATGTGGAGAGCTGCATATGCAGCTGGACAAGTCAAAGGAGAGTAAGTATATTGTATTAATTTGGTTTTGTTTTAAGGAATGTGATTTTCATAATTTAATTATGGTCTACCACAGCCTTCTTACCTTAAACCTTAATAAATTAAGGTCTCAGGGAACCCCTGCCTAAATAAATGTATTGGGTGTCAGAGAAAAAACCCTCCTTAATTGGTGGCCATTGGAAAAGAATGCCCCTGTGGTGGCTAGAACAGCACCTTTATAGACAACTGAAAACATCATTAGAGCCATTGGTACCCCTGGAAACCTCCGGAGGAGCCCTGAAGTTTCACGGAAGCCTGAATGAGAATAGCTGATCTAGCAGATGAATACATAAATGTTTTTGTACAAACTATTTTCTATATACAGGGCTTTGAGGATTGGATTTTTGTGAAAGCAGCAAAACATAAACTGCAGTTTTATAATGCAGTTGCTGATTTTATTCTGTAAGTATCTTACTAAAGTACTAAACATCCCTTTGTGTAAATCCAAAATGTTTTTTTTTTTTTTTTTTTTACAAACTGTCCTAAGAGAAATGCCCAAGTACCCCCCACCCCTGACTCTTGCAAAATTCCGCTAGTATCACAAAGGCTTATTGACAGCATCGCTGTGTTGCCCAGGCAGTCCCAATGCAAAGGCAAAAGGCTATAGTTTTTATGGTGGTAGTTCATACTGTGCTGCAATAATGTGCATTAAAAAATAAAATAGCACAAAAAGCATTGTGCAGTTCATTGTAACACACTGTAAGTGCAAAGTAAAAGCATAAAAAAGAGTGGGGGTTATAATGATGACAATAAACTTAAATAAGCAACTCAAAGATTTTTTCTGTAGAAAGGGTTAGAATGTTGAACTCTTTTATAAACTTTCATCTGTCCTTCATTTGAAGCAAATAAAGCAGCTTTGGCTCTTTTTCTTACACATGAGTTCATGGCCAGTGATTGTCCTTGTTTTACCTTGGTGTTTACAGAAAAGCAGCATTTTAAATTTCGCATTTTATTCTCCTCTGAGATTTTTTTGGTATGGAACAAATATAAACATATTACAGAAACATAAGTCTTTATGTCTAATATGCAATCTGAATACTTTGATTTGCACTTTAGTACACATCGGGGGACAGGTAAACATGAATGAAACATTACTGGTGGAGGGGATACATTGTTGCCTATCTTTTGATTTACAGAGTGAAAATGTTTAAATTTCGCTTTAGGGTGTATGACGATGTTGTTCCAGCACTAAGAAAATGGAAGGAAGCAGACATGAAGCTTTACATATTTTCTAGTGGTAGTGTTGAAGCACAGAAACTGTTGTTTGGAAACTCAATTGAAGGGGACCTGCTTGAGGTACACTTTTCTTTTGTACACTGTAATTTTATTAGTTCTGGTGTTTTTTCACATATTTATTAGATTTTGTGTTTCTGATCGTATCCTGCTGCTTTTTGAATATTTTCCCACCAATCATCACATCAACTATAAGAGAGCAAAGCCTTGTCTCTACCAAGATAGCTACCTCACACAACATGCATAGACATAGTGCAGAACAAAGTTAGAAATGAAGAAAAGCTTTACTATAGTGCAGCGGTCCCCAACCTGTGGTCCGCGGCTCTGGCCGTTGCACCCCCCAGGCATCATGATGACACAAAGGGGGAACTTTCTACCCCTTTGAGTGACACACGGCTCCCCAAGCATGCACGTTTTGGAGCCCGTAGGTTTAGTGGTCCGTAGGTCCGAAATGGTTGGCGACCACTGCTATAGTGTACTGATTTGCAATACTAGTAACTGAGAAAACATAAGCCAGCTAAACCCTAATCACATTAAAGTTTAAAATATATTTTTTTTTTAGTTTCTGAATTGCTGTGAGCAGGGTAGGCGGGCTGCTTCCTTTGCTTGCTTATACAATCAGGGATCAGGGTGGTAAGGTAATCTTTGAGTGGCAGACTTTCTTTCAAAAGGCAATACTAGTAAGTAATATTTTGCCCTTCACATGCCTGTTTTAAACGCCTCCACAGTACCTTTAATTGGGTTATGCTTCCCCCTGTAACTCCTTTCAATTTATTTATTTTACTTAATCCTTAGTTTAGCATGCTTGCTCTACACCATTTGTTGCTTCCACATGTTCACAGAATTCAGGTGTTTGTATTGTCTAAAAAATACAATGTAAAGAGCACTGAACCTTATAGGTGTGAAAGAGCAGGCCATTGTTATTGAAAAATGTGGTCTGATGGCATGAATCTGCACAGGAGTGGTCTAAATAATAAAAGAAAATGTAAATCAATGTATTTACACATGACTTAATTTGTAAAGGCCCTTTGTAAATCACAAACCCCACACCTGTGCCAAACAAAAATCCTTATTTTGTAAACCAGGATCACATTGAATACAGTAATACAATGAAATGAGAAATTCTTTGCAGCAGGGGAGATTTATTCAAAATCAAATGCACTTCCTTCCTGGATAGGGCACCTAATGTTATGTATGGTATGGCTATATAATTTTATACATTTATATATTTTACAGTTGTTTCAAGGACATTTTGACACTACTGTCGGATCCAAATTGGAGAGTGAAAGTTACAGAAAAATTGCAGATCATATTGGATGTTCAACAGAAAATGTTCTTTTTTTAACAGATGTTACTAAGGGTAAGCATTCCTACATCTGCATGAGCATATTTGCATCATTACAGAGATGATGATGAACAGAAAAATAACGTGAATTACAATAATGAGGCAAAATGCAGCAATAAAAACCTTACAGAATGATTTGGTGGTTTTATAATATTAAGTAACATAGTAAAATAAATCAAAGCAATACAAAATTGATAGTTATATTACAATCTTGGTGTGCATGTTTATAATCAAAAGTAAACTGTATAATACAAACTAAAGCTCACAAGCTAAAGGAAATGGCTGTGGAGTTTGGTAGTGCAGCCCATCTGTTAGCCAATATACATACTTCTAGACCTTAAAAATTGCTACAAAATAGTGAGTTTCGGGTATAGCTGTATTTAAATTACCAATCGCTCCCAGTAAAAACTGTTTCATGTGACATGACTTTGCTCAAAATGTACCCTACTCCTTTCTTTTGCTAAGCCTTAAACATATAAGACCAAAACCAATACTGTTTATTGGAGTATTTAAAATGCAAGAGCTATGCTTAGCATAGCGTGGGCAAAGCTTCATCTTGACTTGGACAGAAGTCTAAAATCTGAAAAAGCACCACAGGAACCACCAGGTGCAGCTTACTGGCAAATATTATGTTACTTTTCTTGGCAGGCTTTAGGCAGTGGGGTGAGAGGAGAAAAGGTTGGCTAGGGTATTAGAAAACATAGAAAGTGAATGGTCACTAAAAGCTTGTGGGGTTTTGTGGGAAGAAGTTACTAAAAGAAGTTCAATTAATGCCCACTGGGTGTCAGCACTCAGTCAGTAAAAATAAATATTGTTCGTTTTATTCTTTATCATTTTAGTTCAACAAAAATGGAAAAAAATATTTTGTTGAGAATGAGGAATAAACCATTTCTGTTTATTAATATGTGTGACACTGATAAATGTTTTATACATACTGAACATTTAAAGTAAAGATGTTAAATGATCTTGGCTATCAAAATGCTGACATTTCGTTCTCTCTCAGGAAAACTTGTATTGAGAAAAATTCTGGGGCCAGGTTCACTTGCAGTGAGGTTGGGGTGCATGTACTGCTTCCTCATGCCAGGAACTCTCAGAAGACACTACATGATATTGTCTCCCTGTGGCAGCTCCAGAGGGAATGAATAGGGACAGCAGTGAGTGGTACTATTACTGGCCACTGCTGCCAGCCGTCAAATTTACAAACCAGAGTTGCAGTGCACGTGTTTAATTGGCTGGCAAATTGCCAGCTTTGGTGAGCAGAATTGCTCAGTCCCGGGGCAGGTGGAAACCTGCCATAAAAGCTGCCCTAACTGGCTGCCTGAATTTCCCAGAACAGCAGCGCCAAGTAGGAGTTTTAGCTTTACATCATTGTTTTGGGTTAATGATTTCATGTATGTATGCTACTGGACCAACATGACAGCCAGACAAATAGCATTACAAAAATAAAGTCAGCAATAGCAGTCTGCAGTCCCAGTACATGCTTTTCCTGAGGTGGGCTTTACCGTAAGTGTACATTTTAGAGGTTTACACACAGAATGTCTTGTTTACTCACCCAAAGCCCTGATTGTGTAACTCCCCAGTCCAAAACAAGAGGCTTTTACCATATTTAAACTTGTTTTGTTACCGGCACTTCACTCTAAGAGGTACTTACTTCCAACCTACAGTCCTCCATTCAAAAGGGAGAGCAATTCCATTTCAGAGCTATAGGTCAGACTCAGCAGAGGGCATGTCATATCTCTGCAGATGGAGCAATCTTGTTTGCAGCCTCCTATCTGAATACATTGTGTTTTGTTTCCAACATACTGAGTGTATTCAGACCGTGCAGATACTGCCCTCTAGTGGTGGCATAGAAAATCTTGTTTACAGCAGAGATGGATGCAAACCCATGGCCAGGACAATAATAGCCTATATTATTATTAATAATGTTATTAGTTTTATTAATAATAATAATAATAATAATATTAATAAAATTAAACAATCATTATATAGCGCCAACATATTACGCAGCCCTGTTCAATAAATAGTGGTCGCAAATGTCAGAAAGATACAGTGACAGGGCTTGCAATCTAAGAGGTGGGGGAAGTGGCAGTATATTGTAAAATACATTTTCATACAAAAGCCTGGGAAAGGCTGGTCACAGTAACCATTTGGAATTATAGTGTTCCATTCATCTATATTCTTGTTGGGACATCTTGTCAACAATCTGGTTTAAGGCTTTCTATCCCCCAAAAAACAAAATGCATGTTGTTTTAAGAATGCAGATATGCTTATACTAACAGTATATATTCAGTTGAAAAATCTAAGCAAATAAAAAGCCTGACATATGTAAAAAGATAAGAAAGATAAAGTAATGACGGAGAAGGAAAAGAACAAGAGTATGAAAGAATAAACCAAAAAAAGGGGATATGGTGGGATGGTTAGGAGAGAAAGTTTCTTTTCCGCACATAGATCCACGGAACAGTCTATAACGTCAAGTTTTTTTTTTTATTATTAATAAATCAAAAATATGAGTAAGGCAGGAATATCTAAATGTTGAGTAATTAGCACAGAATATTACTTTGTCCTGTCAGATTTTAATGTGTGTGAAGATTTTGATTTCAGAGGTGCAATTTATTCCGTTTAGCCATTCAAACAACAAAAGAGATTTCATACACCTCCAATATCAGTATTAAAAGATATAGGTGGGGTAAGTAAAGTAAATGTGTAAGAGTTTTTTGGATTAGAATGGGAGAATAATAAGGTAGATAAAATGCTGAATCAAAGTTCAGGGTGATTGCTTCATGCTGGGTCATGACCAAAAAAATGTGATGCATTGAACTCATCCTGGTCACATCACCAACAATAGATTGTACCATTCCACCTAATTCACTTTCACTGCAAAAAAAAATTAGAATATTATTGTTGTTCATAAATGTGTCTACTCTGCTTAGTGACTGTAGCTTAGGGTTTTGAGGGCTGCCCTGAAAATAGGAGTGGCAAAGCTACAAACCTATCTGGCCTGGGCCCTCTCCCCACCCTACAGCTCTGCATTTTATTTTCTCACAGCATAGCTCATACCCCTCAGTGTTAAACCCACCTTGGTGGCAGATCCTCCCTCCTCCCACTGACAGACCCCCACAATATACAGCTTCTGTCTGTGCAAATCCTTCCTCTGTGAAGAATTCTTTTAGTGCAACCAGTGACATTTAGGTTAATTGTTGCTGTCACCTGAAAATTTTCCACTACTACCTTGCTCGCTTGGCAGAGGATGCAATTATTAGATCATTTCCTTTGTCAGCTGTTGTTATACAAGTTACAGCCACGATTGTCTGAACTGTCACTGGCTTCATCTCTGTGTCTGCTTCTGCCACTGACTAGAATAGATGCCCACTGGTGCAAGTGTGACCTCATAAAACCTCTAACAAACCAAAATTAGAAAGAAGTTGTCTCTGCCCAAATATTTATGGACGTAACTGTATATAGGTTAAACTACTTGACTAAAAAACTTCAGATATGTAATACGGTAAATTTCATATGTATATTTGAAGGATGCTTTTCAGTAAAAAAAAGTTTTGGATTTTTATATTCGTTGCATGCCATACTAAAGGAGTACTGTACATTACAAATAGCGTATGAACAAAAAGTTTCCAACATACATTAAAAGTGTGCATCAACACACACAAAAAAACATCAAAATACCCTCAGAAAGGCGCTCAAGAATGGCTAGATGTGTGGTGCTGCTTCTAGGAAAGAGGCCTATAGTATGGGAGCAAGGTGGGTTCTAGAATTTTATAGGGGAATCTTTTTGTTCGTCTAAAGCAATAACAGTGGACTAGGCACCATAGAAATATCAGTTTTATGCTTAGACAAAATAAACCTAGCAAAGTGCTTTGCATGGGATTTCATTTCATGCTAACCCTTAGTAACTTTTCACTTGTAACTGGTTCACAAAATGTGTTCATGCCACTATCTGTGTGATGTAGACACCCTAAAATGGACCATGCTCCTCTGTTCAGTAATTTGAGTTTGGGTTTGCAATTCCTTACGTTTGCTAGTCCTGGCTCCCTTAGTGGCCCCAGCTCAGGGCTGTTGCAGAATTTGTAAAATTCAGAAAAACTACATTAATTCCAGTATAAACCTAGGCCACAACATGCCAATAAAGTTAATGTGAATAAATACTTTCATTGTGTGTTATTTTTAAACATATATTTAAAAGGAGAAAAATGAAAGTCACAAAGGCTCGGTCTGTATATCTTTTTTCCCTTTTTTACAGGTTAAAATGCTCATAAATGATCTTTTGTACATTATTGTTGGGTACCAGTAAATGGCACTGTCCTCACACTTTACACAATGACACATCTGTATCTTGTGACCCAAGTATAAACCATAATTTTTTTTTCAGGTAAAAAATGGATTAATTCTTGAATCTATACAGTTATTTGTTACAGTAACCTAATTCTTCAGTATGTACAGTAAATTGTTAATTTCTTGAACATATTTTGCAAGTAACAATCACCTCTCCATGTTCGTTTGCGGGTGTCGGCATCCTCACCCAGGCCTTTTCTTGGTTTGGCATCTTCTGCCATCTTGATTGGCCAGTCCAGAATGGTATAACATTTATTATTTCCTGGCAGCCATACTCCTATTTTCCTGGGCTCATACACTTAGCTGCACATGCTCAGCTTGGTGTACGTTGAAAAAAAGATTGCACACAGGCAGGTAAGGTATTTTTTTGCAACAGGGACAGGTGATTTCCCTTCTGCAATAATGAACCAGCCTGCTCTTTTTCTTTTAGTTACACCTTACCCGACAAAAAGGGAAGTAATAGGAGAAGTTCATTGTTATGGTGTATATATACTTTTACTGCAACTGAATTTTTTTATGCTGTTTGTAAATGTATTTTTAAAAGATTTTTATTGCAGCATTTGAATTTGAGTGTATATAACAGTTTACATCTGTTTATAGTATTTCTTGTCATACATTCTTCTTATTCTTCCATGCAAATGAAATTTGATTTGAACTTTGAGTCTGATGGCCATGTCAATTTACACTATATAACTGATGAGTGAATGACATCTTTCCTCTATATGCACCAAGTAAAGTAGCCCAGTCTTAACATTTTCACTCCAGAACATCAAAATTTGAATTCTTCGACTGTATTTTTCCTCCTTTCTATTTGCATTTATGAACAAGTAGAATTGTTTACCACTAATACATAAACTAATAAAGATGTGAATCATCTAAATGATGTCTTCATACTTTTTTTGTTTCCACAGAGGCAAAAGCTGCAAAAGAAGCAGGAATGAATGTGGTTATAGTAGTGAGACCTGGTAATGCAGCGCTAACAGACGAGGAGAAAGCCAGCTACCCTCTTATAAACTCTTTTAAGCAGATAAACGTAAACTCTGTACAATAAAATTTCCTGTAAAATAATATGAAAAATATGAAACATAATGTGTTACTTTTTCTTAATTTGAAAAGCATAACACTAATTTAAAATCTGAAAAATAAACTGAAATTATTACCTACATTTAATTAAAAGCCTATGATCACATGCTTCACCATTCAGTAACCACTCTCAGGGTTGTACTGCCCTGCAGTGTACCTTTCCTGCTACTTACTATGCATCAGGATGCCATTTCCTTTAAATAGCAATATACCACACATAGCACAATACAGCAATACCTAGGTGTAAATGAGCTCTAATGATCGGCTTGTGGTGCTAGTTTTCTGTTTGCATGGTTCCCATTGACGGGAGCCTCTGAGCTGTACCCCATAGTTGCACAGATACATAGCAAACCTTGATCAGTGAGAGACTGAGTGGGAACAATGTGCTCTCTGCAGAACATCCTAGATTGCTTGTAAGTATGAGCTGTCCCAAAATACTGCCCTGTGATTGGCCAGTTAGAGTGTAGAAAATTTTGATAGCTTCCTTAACATATTGTGAAGGTGGCTGATCAGTGAGAATCTGTCATTTAATGAAATTAATAATTTCTTAAGCACTATGATAAGTGATAGTAGTAAAATAGATCTAATGTCTTTTGTAAAGCACCTTAAGATGAGGTGAATACGAAACTGTATATTGTCCCCTAAGGGCCAAGGATTTTACATTAAAAAAAAATATTTTTAAGAAAAGTGACTTCAATTATTGTATTAAAAACAGATAACAGAATGAACATACACATAAAATGTATACTAAGAATATATAAAACAAAAATAGGTGCAGCTCTATAACTGGTAATACATCAATATTTCGAGCAGTGTAAGTTTAATCCACTTGGTATCGGCATCTTGCGGTTCTTGTACAACAGGACTGGAATGTAAGAGCAAAAGCAGTTTTCTTACATACTGACATGAATCATGCTAAGTGACAGTTTATCACTGTTTTCTCTGTCCAATCACAGACTGGGATGGGTCTGGTGGGTTAAAAGATGCAAATCCTCACTTAGGGCAGAAACTAACTGCGGGGGAATCTCCAGATGGCAGGTGAATAGTGCAACAAAACCTAATTTTGTCTTTTTTTTTTCTGGAGTTTTGCTCTAGGAAGAAGCCAATTTAATGCAAATGAGATACAAAAGACTATAGATTACATTTACAGATTAATACATTTGGAATAAGTAGGTGATAAGACAAATTATGAACAATGCAGATCTGTAAAATATTAAAAGAGAGAAAGTAATAGGAGGATTATAATATCAAATATAAGGAATATATTATAAAAAAAGGAAAACCACAGGAAACATTATATAGAGAAAATTAGGATTGTGTTATGGAGAACTAGTATGGAAATCTAAGATCCTATTACAATAGATTGAAAATGGGCAGAGAATATTTTTATACAATAAAAGAAATGGAGGAAAAGCAAGAATCAAAAGGAAAAGGACAAATCGAGAGAAGAAAAAATTATTAAGAAAAGAATGTAAAACTAAAATCCATCCTATCAATCTTTAATCCTAGTGAGTAACAAGTAACAATGGAACAGAGGTAATCACTGGAGAAAGAGATTTTGTCTGCCACTAGAGCTGAACGTATACATTTCAGACATTTTTATATCTAAAAATGTATGAGATATTAACAATTTAACACCCAGTCATCCAGCCACACATTTATGTTTATTCAGCCACCAAATAAAGTGTACTTTTAGAGATATCAGCTTGGGAGAAGAGTTCATAGGGTGATAGGAAAGTGACATAAACATGGCGGGGATAAATTCTGTAAGATATGTGGGTACTGTGTTACTTTTACACGGTACAAAAAAAATCAGGAATGTGTTGCAAAATATAGGACACCTGACAGCCATACAGAAAAAATGGCCATGTTTTCTGGTGAATGAGAGGAATCCAGGGAAATATGTACATCGTTATTTCTCCATTATTGCCACAAAGAGGAACACCAGAGAGTTGTCGGCCACTGCATTGTTGTTGTAATGATGTACAGAGTGTTGACAAAGGGATTGGACCCATTTTCCTACTGTTAGGGTGGCTGGTTCTGTTGACAAGATGCAGCATCATTGCTTGGGCAGCGGACGGACCAGCTACATTGCATTGGCAACAAAAACACTAGCCAAGTAATTGACATAACGTCTGACTAAGTTTCCATGGCAACAAGGGTATTGGCAAAATTGCTATGGTGTGGGAGCAATCAGCACAGTTGTCATGGCAACAAAGAACTGCTCACATTGCTATATTGACAGATGGATTTTCCATGGTGTCCTTGCCATACCAACAGTTGAATCGGCTAGGTTTTTGAACAAAAGAGACATCTTTCATCACATTAAAAAAGTGATCAGAACCAAAATGGCAGGAGATTACCTCATTTCCATGGTGACAGAAATGGTGGCTGCAAAAAATTGCGAAGACAACAGATGGCATGGTGACATATGTAGTTGCCCCTTAATCATAACAACATATAGACTGGCTATGACATTGTTGATTAAACAATGTTGCAACAATGTTGCTACAGAAGAAATTACCCTGTTTTCAAGGCAACATAGAGACAATCCTTTTGGAGAAGTAGTCCTCATAATGGAAGAATTGGCTACATTGCCATTACAGAGGCCCCCCCATTGTCATGAGGGTTTGGCATTAATGCCATGGCAATGTAAACCACATTTGCTATAGTGGATCATCTTGATGGATTGATCAGCTTTGACAGATGTTGATGAGGCTCTGTTGATACTTTTTAAAACATAAACAGTTTTTAAAAGCAAATGGTGTATGTATTTTAACTCAAGCCTTAATGAAAATCACAAAGCCCTACTATTTGAGAGGTTCCATGAGATGTGCCATGGAATAGCCTGACTTGCTATGAAGAATTGGGCTGGTGTATTTAGTAGAGGTAACCATGTTGGTTTGTTGGAGGAGGGTGGTAGCCATTCCCAATAAATACTGGATTGTTGCCGATTAGTATGAAAAATTACACAGCTCAAAAAAAAAAATGTTTTTTTCACTTGCCAAGGATTTTTTAATATATTTGTGTATTTCAGGTCTGCTGAATCCAGAAATGACATCAGTTTCATTGAATTGGCTCTAGTTCTTGTGATACAAGAATCAGAATAGATGATTTTACCAACAACAAATGTTAATGCAGCATATTGTTATCAATTTTTATTTACACCAATGTTTTGCATTTTTTATATTAAATATAGCATTTTTTTTCATAAAACTTTCATTTGCCTTCTTTTTATTCTTACATTTTCTTTTTTTACAGAAATATGAGTTCTATGAGATAAAGATGTTTAAATGACCCCAATGAATTTTGCTAGATTTCTGGTGAATATTCTCAGCAAAACAGAGAAGAAACATTACAGAATTTGTGAAACAAGCATATCATGCATATTCTGGTAATAAACTGGAGGACCAAGATAAATATTGGGCTCCCCATATGGTATGCAAATTTGTGTAGAGTGTCTACGTCAGTGGAAAAATAGAAAACTGAACAGTTTGAAATTTGGTGTACCTATGGTATGGCGAGATCCCAAAAATCACCATAATGATTGTTATTTTTGTGCTGTGAATGTAAAAGGTTTCAATCGTTACAAGAAAAACAAGTGGGAGAACCCTGATTTGGAATAAGCAAGATGACCTGTGCCGCATGGTGATTATATTCCCATACCAGTGTTCAGTACACTCCCTGATATTCCTGTATCCGACATGGAGGATATGCAGGGTTTGGAGTGTAATCCAGGAGTTAGCAACATAAGTGAATATGAAGGAAGTGTTTTATCAAACCAGCAGTTCGCCTAAGAAGAGCTCAATGATTTAATAGGTGACCTAAAACTGTCAAAACAAGCATCTGAACTCTTAGCATCCAGACTAAAAGAAATGATCTGTCTGAGAACGGAAGGTAAAATAACGGTTTATAGGACAAGAGAGGTGACACTCCTACCATCATTCAGTAAAGATGGAGACTGTGTACTTTTGTAACATCCCAGGACTACTAGCCCATATGGGATTACCAGAATACTGAGCAGAAGACTGGAAGCTTTTCATAGACAGTTACACTGTTTATTGCAAAAAATCTGTTTTACTGCATAATGGCAACTGCTATGCATCAATTCCAGTTGGTCACCCAACAAAACTGAATATGAAAATATCAAAATGGTCTTACAAAAGCTTTGCTATCATGAACACTAATGGTCCTTATGTGTTGATTTAAAAATGGTGAACTTCCTACTTGGACAGCAAAGCGGATACACCAAGTACCCATTCCATGTTTCATCTGCTTGTGGGATAGTAGAGCAAAGCAGGATCACTGGAAAAAAGTGACATGGCCTCCAAATGAAAAAAGGTGCAGCGAACATCATTAACGAGCCAATGGTTGACAAAGAAAAAAATCATTCTCCCTTCACTACACATAATGTTGGGATTAATAAAGCAATTTGTTAGAGCTCTGAACAAGGATGGTAATTGCTTCAAATACATTTGTAGATTCTTCCCTGGATTGAGTACTGAAAAATTAAAAGCAGGAATCTTTGATGGACCCCAGATTCAGAAACTGATAAATGATTCAAATTTCACAAGTTACATGACTGATACTGAAGCTTCTGCCTGGCACAGCTATGTCATGGTTGTCAAGAACTTATTGGGTAATCATAAAGCACAAATTTATGAAGAACTGGTACAAAACTTGCTCTTAAACCTAAAAAAATTGGGTGCTACTATGAGCATAAAGGTACACTATCTCCATAGACATTTGCAAAAATTTCCAGAAAACCTTGGCGATTTTAGTGAGGAACAAGGAGAGAAATTCCATCAAGGTATAAAGTTGATGAAAGAAAGGTATCAGGGCAGATGGGATAGACACATGATGGCGGACTACTGCTGGAGCCTTCAACGTGATTGTCCTGATCATTAGCATAAAATCTTACAAACAGAGTTTTTCAATGACTTCTTTGTGATTAGTTATGTAAATATAGTGAATATAGAATATATTGACATTCAGCATTTCAAAAATTTTATTTTGTATACGTAGGCAAATCTGGTTTAATTTTGCTTAATTTTCATGTTTCATTAGATTTCTATGAGGTTATTATTGAGGTCATTATTTCTAAACTAGAAAACTAGAGCCAATAAAGCAAAACCAATACCATGTTTGGAATCTGAGCATCAAACATAACCTAAAATGACTTTAATCTGTTTGGCAAGAAAATGTTTGTTGACCAGTGTTATAGACAGCAGCAGCAAAAGTCAAAGATAGCCACGGTAAAAAGGCCTACACCATGTCTCACAGGGACATTCATCCCATACATGTTGTATTTGTCAGATGGTATCCTAATAAGTTCCTGCTTTGACACTGAAGGTTTAGTCTATGATAATCTACCTATCAATCAATGTAATTAATTTGTGTTTCATGTGTTTTTTTTTTTGTTTCATAGATCAATGATTCTAGGTATATCACCTAGGGGTCTATTTATAAAGCAGTGAATCTGACATTTAATCAAACGTTACCCAGTGGAAAATCAAATACTGCCAATGAAACGCAACGATCTGGAAGATTTCCACAACGGAATATTTGAGGGTATTCTTGATTCCTAGTTTTTTTTTAATGATTTTTAAATAGATGTTCTTAGTTCCTAATTAAACTAATAATTATGCTGTTTTTACGTTGCATTTTATTGTTTGTCATAGGCTTTATTTTTCCAAAACAAACAGATGTATGTGGTAATAATTCATTCTGTTTTTAGGCCGGCATCCAGAGGGAAAAACTACATGTGCAGTGCATTAAAATCAGAGAATCGCACAACTACTTCATCATTGAAATGATTAGAGAGAAAGTAGGTCAATGGCTGCTCCAATCTATGAGAAAGCCTCTCATTTCTTTATTAGGGACATTTTAGGAAGGCCTACAAACACTACTAGAATCCGAAGATGCTGTCTTTAGAAAACTAATCACAAGCTGAGTATTTCTATTCTGCAGAAAAGCATAATGTTCTTTCAGCAAATGGCTCTTACCAGCATACATTCATACTATAACTCTAATAGCTTTCCATTCCTAAAAAAAGCTCCACCTGAGGCATTCTTACTTAGTGCCATAAACTGGAAGGAAATCACCTACAAACAGTGTAATGACCTTCATGTTATTTATTTTATAAAGGGTAATTTCACCTGATTCCATTGATTTTGCTGTCTCAAAAACCCATAACCAAGAAGGAACTGCTTTGCTACACCTTGGACTTGCGTTGCAAGTTGGATGAATTTGTTTCTCTTAGGTTATGTACAGAATATGTTTTCTTCTATACTGGTAAAGTGGGACACATTCACCATGCTACATACTCACATGGATCACAGATCTACAAACTGACATTTATTTCTTCACTTGAAAATCCAAGATCCTTATAATTTCATGTAGTTTCAACAACCCAAAACAAAACATCAAAACCTACTGAAATAACACATTTACTTGTACTTTATTTCTGGTGTCAGAAATAAATGCTTTATCACATTTTTGCATGGTTATGGTAAAGTAAGAAAGGAAGGAAAAAACGTTATACAAGTCAGTTATATACATTGCAAGGATTTTGGTATTAAAACAGGTTGTGATCAAGATAGTGAAGCCTTTATGCCAATAATCCGAACCAAGAACCAACATAAATCAGAACAGCCCAATCACTATCTATGTCGTCCATACACATTTTAAGAAGCTTAAGAGTCCCATAGCAAAATTTTTTTAGGACCCATTTCAAAAACAGAAAGGCAAAAACAGCTATTACCAACACTCTATTTACCAGGCACAAGCTTTGAGCTACAGTATCAAACAACAAGTAAAATTAGCTAAAAACTTTCACATAAAAAGTTCATTTCAGGATGGGCCAATTTTTACCACAACTGAGTAGTTTGGCAATTTCGGTAAGTAATTGGCTATTTGTGAACTGATACTTTAATTCTCTTTCCTAGTATGGACCTCTTTCAGTGTTCCTCTTTCATTACCTAATTTTATGTATCTCAATGGATCAAAGTCTGCTACCCAAAGTTTGTGTGACATGTTTTGCAGAAATATCAAACTGCTTTCTCAAACACTTAGATAACCTTAAAGGAGTTCAATCGCGAACCATAGGACACAAAAGAAAAACAGACAGCTCATCTATTTATTTGATCCACCATACTATTTTTGCTATCCTGGGGAATCTTTCAATAGAGCTGGCAGGTGCCCGAGGGATGCCAAGCAGGGAAATGGTGAAGGACCACAGAATCCAAGGCAGGAAGGCAGAAACAGCAGGTATTATTCACAATGTTATTATTGTTGACACACATAAATGAAGGGTAAGGGGTTGATCATTATTATTGATTCTTCTAGTGAGCTTCCCTGTCACTATTAGTGTTTTTCCCTGTTATACGCATGTGTTTTCTTGGTACTCTACTTACAATGGAAAAGACCTTCACCTGATGTTTTTAAACCGAAAGTTATAAGAAAATACTTTATTGAACTCCAGCCCTATATGTGATATGTATACAAATATGTCTATTGGGTCCTTTAGGTTGGCCATCACTGCTTAAAACAGACACATATTTAAGAAGTGGTTAGGGTCACGTTTTAATCTGTTGCAGAGCTACTTCACAGTTGAAGAAGGATTGTATAAAGCTGTAACCTTATGGGAAATCTGACTCACTGTTCCTGTTTAGTTCAGCAGAACTGTTCCACAAAGTGTTTAAATGCCAATCACACAGAAAGGGTTGATATTTCTGTAAAACTGAAATGGGATTTTTGGTAGAGATACTGTTTTAATAGGGAATACATAGAATCAAATAATTTGGATTTGAATGGAACAATGACAAAGGTTATTTTAGTGTAGTGATTTAAACAGGCCACAGCTGTTTGACAATATAAACTGGTGTATGTCCACCTGTGTTTTATTTTGGATAGAGTAGATAAGGATTACCAACCCTGTTGGGATTTTTTCTGCTATTTGGGGCTCCATTACTGACTTTGTAATGGA
Source organism: Pyxicephalus adspersus (assembly GCF_032062135.1). Classification (NCBI taxonomy): domain Eukaryota; kingdom Metazoa; phylum Chordata; class Amphibia; order Anura; family Pyxicephalidae; genus Pyxicephalus; species Pyxicephalus adspersus. The sequence goes on from NC_092860.1 coordinate 77,445,843, forward strand.
AAAAGGTAGGGAAAAGTTTCCAAATGTAAAGTGACCTTACATGAATTATTGTGATCCTCGTGAAGATTCTTGTAACTTTTTTATACTTTTGTGTTAAGTGCTGGGAAGTTAATACTCCTATGAAGGTTTATTGCAATCTCTGTCCCTAATATAGACATTAGGAGTCCCCAAAATTTTTTTCAATTGGAACACCTAATCTGGTGATTTCCCAGTGGCCATTTTCCCTGAAAAAAATTATTTTCATGTTGTGTCTTCTAGACAGGTAGTAGAGGGAATTGTTTTTAGTAGGATCTAAAAGCCTGCCAATGGGTTTAACCATTTTCTTCTCTATCCAACATGACTAAAAGAATTGGCTTTGGGCTTAAAAATGGGCGGAGCACTGTTACATTACCTATTTTAAGAAATGGAGTACATGAATATGCCAAGAAGAAATATATCTAGAAGTTAGGTTTGATTGCCATATTTCTCACTACAACTATTTGTTGTTCATTTTTCCTTTTCATCACTGAGATCGTAGCACTGTGATATTTTAGTGCTGAAAAGGTAAGTAAGGTAAGATTTAATGCAGTGTTAAGAAGTAAGTTGGTGAATTTATATTTAGGCTTAGATTCAACGTTTCGGTTAAACACCTCTTCTCTATATAATGCAATGTCTGTCTATAACCCATTTATTTTTTCAATGTTGTTTGTAATATATCTTTCCAGAGATAACAATCTGTTCAGAAATGTTCAATTATTGTTGGATGATAGACAATTCACACACACAGGCTTCTCATGAAATGCTTTTATTTGTATATGGTAGTGCTGGATTACTCAAAGTACACATACTGATGGTTTACATCCTGAATGACCTCAAAACAAAATGTCTATATAAAATGATAAATTATATTGTAATAATGCAATGAACTATAAAAATATATCAAAACAATATATTTCATGTATTTACATAATAAAACCAAAAAATGAAACGCATATCTCTTTAATAAAAAACATCTCTTTTTTTCAATCTTTATCAGTAATAATATATGATTCTTATAGAGTAAATAAACTTTGGAATGTATAAAGAAAAGGTCAGCAATTTGTACTGCAAGAAAGAGTGTATCTGTTAGTAAACAATTGTGTGATTGTTATGGGTTGCACATCTTTTTACTTTGCAGGGGCATCCTACTTTTCCTGACACTGCAGGCATAAAATCTAACTGAACCTTCAATTTAAATCTGTGGTTCACCCCATTCCCACTCCTAATGATCATAAAGGCAGAATATCGCAAACGTTTGTGCTATGGTTTGTGCACTGATTGGACCCGTTGTGAACTCGTATGAACGACCAACCAAATCAGATTGGAATTTAGATCACTAACAGAAAAAAAAATATTGAAAGGGTAGAATATCATACATGCGAGTGCTGAGTTTTGGTTTAAGTTATTGGTTCACCTCTGTAATGCTAGATATACTCTATGCCACAATTTTAACGCATAAGATGATAAAAACATTTAATTGAATAAAATCTTTAAAAATACTGGGGTTTTTCTTGATTGATTTTGATGAAGAAATCGAACAAACCTTAATCCAGAAAGGCAATTATTTTCATTGACCATAACCACACCACCCAAACATTAAATGATTTAAAAGCTCAATAAATGGCAAATATAGTTCACTTTATCAACTGAATCACTTTTCACCAATGAATGCAAGATCACCACATGGTGGCACCATTGCTCCTTTTAATGTCAGTATCATGCTTTTTCAGAGCAACTTGTCTAGCAGCAATTTTCATTGGGAACTTTTTTAAGTGCATCTAAAGCTATTTTTGTTATTTAGATAGATTAAAAATGCTTGGAACCTCTATTACACAATATCTTCAAAATGGATTCAGGTGGAAAATGTATAAATCATGAGTAATAGTTGATTCACATTTTCTAACTGAATCCAAAAATGTAAAATGTATACATTTTAAATAAAAAATGAATCCTAAGGCAGAACCCCACACTTGATGTGTGCAATTTAAAATGTTAACATATTCACTTAATATACCTAAGATAGATAAACTGTACAACCTTGTGGTCAGTTGTAAAGTACAGGTTGATTACTACAAAATGCTCAGCTTTGAAATTGTATTTGGATTGTAATAAAAAAAAACAAAAAACAAAAAATATTCAACAAACACACTTGTTCGGAATATGCTGATGACCTATACAATGCACTTCTACTAACCAAGTCATACTTTCAGAATTGGCCTTTACATTTTTGATTTAGTTTGCAAACCTTTAAGTGCCACCTTACCCATTAAAGAAAAAGCGGGTGTGTATGTGTACAGGCTAATCTTCTCCAAACCCACTGATAATTACCTTTTCTGTGTTTCTCTGCTACTTCTTCCCCAGTACAAAATACCCTGTGTCTTGTGGGAAGCATGTGACCTCCTCTTATGTGACCGTTCCTGGATTTTGCAGCAAACTGCTGGGCCTGAGCACTGTGATATGATAGAGCGAGTGATTTTACTGTTCCCTAGGACATTAGCTAAACCTGGTGATTTTGTTGTTAGTTGCGAAGGAGGAAAGAGCTCCTGAGAAGTGTTGGCAAAATGAGTATCTGTTGGACTTACCATGTCTCTTCTGCTTAAAAAGCCCATTTTCCTTCTACTTCTAGTAGTGTTTTATTCTGAGTATACCGCCTGTGGTGCATGCAAAGTTCACTATACTCTCTTGGCTCATTCCCAGTTTCTGTAAGATGCTAGGAATGGAACCTGGTGGCAAAACCTACTGTAACTCCAATGCTAATGGATAACATGAAGATGCCAATCCTATATGAAGAGTGCTGAAGGAGGCAGAAGAGTTACTGTACTAAAAACAGGGATAATGGACCTGCCAGGCCTGCATGCAAACAGCCCTGAAGGTAGGATGTGCAAATATGCACATTTTGACAAAGTCTTCCCCATTCCAGCAGGTGGCTTTAACATCTTGGGAACTTGAAATACTGTTGGTCAATGGCTTTACTTTTTTTTGTTATTTTTATCTTAGTCTTAAAAAACAATCTCCTTCTACATGCATAGTCAGTGTGATAGAAGACCAAGGAACTCTACATTGGTAAAACAGGGATCCCGAGCCCAGTGATGACTTCAACCAGACCCAGTTAAATTAGTTTGTGAACCTTTCTGGTAAGATATTGAGGTTTTTATTACTTAAAGAGCCCGTGATGTTCACTTAGCATAGTATTTATCCATCTGCAAGGTACTATTTTAGGTAGATTAGTGAATGTGATGTAAATTCATGTTGCAAAGAACACCCAATCACATGCAAAGAATAAAAAATTGATGTAAGTTAGCAGTTAACCCCATTCACTAAGCTAAATGTAATTTATTTAGCTTTTGCAGCATAAACCCCATATGCTTCCCCAACAAATTAACCTCAGTGTATTTCTGCTAACATATAGTACTATGATATTTGTGTGCTTTTGGATTGTAAAACAAAAACATGCTTTCAATTGTTAATACATGGTTTGCATTATTATTTTATTGGTACTGCATTTTGTTTAAACTAAACATATGTTTTTTACAGTGGACCAGAAATATTCTGTTTCCTCCCAATGCTTAACAAGAGAAAAAGTTTCACATTTCTCCAATTTAATTAGTTGCTTGACAGGGAACAAAGATTTACTGCTGCTGCCAAACTTAACCTTTACTAGCTCATTCCTTTCTTCTGCAAATTCTGCTCTACTATGTAGGTATTTATCAATATGCATGGGTTATAGGAAATGTCCCAATAATATTATTATACTATAATATTAAAAGTATACGCTATGCAGCACTTTAGACAGTAGTGCAAATCTTACTGCTTAAAATTTTTACCTTCAGAGGTATGTGTTTTACACAACTCTCACTGTATTTTACAGCTCATTAAAGAAGTCAAGAAAAAAAAATTAAAGGAAAAAAAAACATTATATATATTACACATTAGATGTCTACATGGCAGTCTTCAATACTAGACCATTGTATTATAGGAATAATAGAGAGGTAAAATTATCTCTCTATTGGATTATAACTGGTAATATTCTTAACATACACCTCTTACACTATTTTATTTGTTACAAATGCTTACATCTATTATATTTCTGTCATATTTCAATTTCTGCCTGCAACATGAAGAGATATTTCCCTAATTTCTAGTTCATGTAAAATCCAAAAAGCAATATTTTCCCACTTGCTATTGTTCCTCTGGTATATACACACAATTATTGTACAAAAAATACAAAGGTAAATCTTTTAGCTTTATAAGCCTAAAATCTATAACAATAAACATATGCAAGTTTATTGCACGATGCATTGCCTGAGAAAGCACTGCAGATATTTCACATATTGTAGTGACACGAATGGTAGTCTGCTATATGACATTTAAGACATAACGTTTGAAAATCCCTTTAGATATGGTGCTCAGACATACAAGCTGCACTGACTACATAGAAGGTATATGCTGAAAAAAAGTATTTCTTTTATTTTCACATTTGAAAAATAATACATCTATTGCAATATAAAAAGTAACCTTTCCATTCTATTTTGAGATTACAAAGACAATCTTTGAAGACATAAAATACTTCTCTAAATAAAGTCTGTGTATATAACTATCATTTTTTTAATAAATGAGTGCAAGGAGCAATGTTGTGCTAAAACTTTAACAAATACCCAAAATAACAGCTTACTGACTTCTGTGGGTTAAAACACGACATTGCCATGTTCAATGTACAATGAAATAAAATCTGCAGTGTTTTTACAGCATCAACATTTTTTTAGTTTATATGAATATTTGTATAATGACATTTTGTAAATATAATCTAAATTATTTGATTTTTCTTCCTAAAAAAATCAAAAGGCTTTGTTATCTTTGAAATAATTTGCTTCCTTATTTGTGATAATTCAAGCCAGTTGTTTCACATAAATCACTTCAGCCCTAACTGGATTTGAAAGTAATTTAACATCATGTCTTATAATCATTCAATCAATCTCTTTTAGATGAAATTCCAACATGATGATCGTTGTACGGGCATACAGACTTAGTCCAGCAGCTTGATATTAATAGTGATGAAAGTCATACATTGTTCTTGGTCTTACAGAGCAGTTATGTGGATCACAGTACATACAAAGACTTTGTTCCACCACAAGAATCATATTGAAATTCACTGAAATGAGTAAAATGTATTTAAAATCCAAGATAGTGTAGACTTTATACGATTTCCAATATACAATACTAGACGTGCTCTACCCAATGTAAAATGAACAAACTAATTTCTTTTGTACATAGTAGAAGTCTGATTTATATCTACTTTGTTCAAAATTTTTAAAACAAAGTGCTTTGTGACTTTGTGATAAAAAAGGACAAGTTTACAGCTACCTATAGCCATTAGAAAGGAGTCAGAAATCAGGTAACCATCCAACTGCTAAGCCAATTTTCTCTCTTCTCATGAAATTCACATTGGATCCTACAAGTGTTTATGAACTGCTGTGAAAATCAATACTATGATTGTACTGCAGTGAAAATCAACACCATGATGTATCGAGAAAGTAGAAAGTAGACTTTTTCAGTGAAGTTCTCCAGGATTATTTGCTACTGTCTTCGGTATCGTATAAATGGCTTTACGTTGGAACTGATGAGAATCACAAATATGAGAATCACAGATATCAGACAATGTTAAACCTGAATGCAAAAAAAAATGGTTAATATACATATAAGGCGGAAATGTGCAATATTTCACCTGCAAAAAAGATTTCAGATTCTGTTCAGTAGAATCTGGTAACCCAAAAACCCCTGCCAAACACTATATCAAAGTCTGCACTTTTGCTTCAGTTAAAGGGAACAGCTTGGTCCAGAACTCACCCATAACACCCTAACTTTCTCAAACCTTGTACCCCTGATGAATCTTTAACATAATTTTCAGGCATCTGTAAACCCCTGTTATCAATGGAAAAAATCAATCAATGGTTATCAGTGGGAAAAATACCTAATTAGTTGTCAGAACGTCACCTTTACAGACAAAAAAAATCCTTGGTTTCATGCAGTTGGCTTTACCCAAGCTGTTGGTCCTAGAACCATGCAGGCACCGTCCTATGGGAAGTCAATCCGCCACAGCTCAAGTCAACTTCTGAAGCAACCCCAGGTTTCCACGGAACCTTGGTTAAGAATGGCTGCCCTAATTGGACCATGAAGAAGTACTAGTCCACTGATGAGTAATCGTTGTGCTCACCTTTCTTGTCTTGTTAGAAAAGTGCTCAACTGATAGCGATGTGTGCTTTGGTATAGCCCAATTGCCTGACTCCTCAGGTGATATATACAACAAAAAAAATGATGATTACATTCATTGGTGTTCATAATCTAAAAGTCTAAAAAAAAAAGCTAGTGTGGGAAAAATTACCCTACTCATCATGAATTGTTTACTATGTGCTTTTTTCTTCAATTGAGTAAATATATGTACACTCCTGTAATTTGTATAGATTGTAAATAGAACAGATGCTACGTACGAAATAATAGTTACAGAAAACGGAATAGTCACATTGATAAAGGGTACAGCTATTCAGTTCTATTATGTACATGAAAATATCACAACAGCTGCCTGATGTTTTACAATACAATTTCAACAAATATACTGTACAGATGTAAGCAATCAGTGCGTTTTGGTAAAATGTAAATGATTGTGCACGCGGTCAAAGCTGCCATTATAGTGACAAAACTAACTTGCAATAATATCAGAACCATTTCTCTTCTAGGATGAACATTTTTTTGGATACAGTATATTATTTTCATATTGGTGGCTAGGGTCATTATGGGGAGAACACAGATTTTGCCATTTGAAACTACAGTCAGTGGTTTCTCATTTTGACCCCATGGGAAGATTTCTGTTTCCTTCCTGTACTTCATAGTGGTACCACCTCTGACTGGTACATACAGACCTGTCGGAAGTTCTAACCACTGTACCCAAAACAAACTCCAACTACCAACACAACCATAATTCTGATCTGCTGTAAAATGTAATGCAATGTAGTGCCCCTACCCATTTGCATGGGCTAATTCTCTTTTTGTCTAGGTAATGTTACAAGAAGTATAAATGCTTAGCTAGTTGCTTGTCCTTTAAGCTTCAGCTATGCTGCAAGGTTCCCAAGCCAATGTTCTTGCTGGGGAAGGGGGAGAGTTGGTCATGGGATGGTAACGTCTTACACATCTCATGTTTAAAGGGTGAGCTATATTCAATAAAAAAACAAAATCATTCTAGGTTAGTCCCATAATCTCAGATAAAACCATATTTTAACCATTGTTAATTCATTCTGTACATCAGTTGTGTATCTTTGCACAGGAGTGTCAATACAACTATTTGGATTGCTTTATGCACAGGATCCATGAACTAAAGTAATCCAAGGAATTCTTTTTCTTCACAGGTGCAAGTTTTTGGCTAGGTGACAGTTTTTACCAGACTCCAAATAAAAGTATACTTTTAAAAATTAATACTGAAGAAAGGTTGAAAAATGCCTTGCTGTCCATCTCTCAAAAGTTTTCACATTTACTCCAGGCTGTAGACTCAGTTCATGTGTCCACATTTACAGGCCACGTTCTGTTCAAATCATTTTTACAGCTGATCGGTTTGGTATTCTGACATGTCAGACATATTTTCAGACATACTGTGGAAAATCTCCTGGTGCTGCTGGTTTTCAACGCAAATTATTTCAAATCTGCAGTGTCTGAACTCCACCGCCAGTGTCCCAAAAAATGTTATAAAACACATTACAAGCACCCACTGAACTCTTGGGGCATAAATGTGTAACTTCTGCCGCTCAAAGATGAAATCTGTATAGTGCCAAGTAAAGGAAAAACTGGTGTATTATACTATAGAAGCAAAAATAAAATCACACAAAATAAAATCACATCTCATTTTGTTCAGAGGATAGATTCCCAACAGACCCTGATTTGGAGAAAATGTCCCTCTTTACAACCAAGTACCTCTGTTACCTCCTTGGTTGGATAAATGCTGTTTTTTTGCACTAAACCTTTCATCCAACTTCCTAAATTATTTGGTTTTTTTTTTGAACAGCAGCTGATGACTAAGCTGATAGAACATATAGCTCCCTATGGAGAAAGCTACACAAGTAACTTGAAGAAGCATGGAAGGTGATGGAATAGTGCAGAAATCATGTGCTGCTAATCGCTGCAAAATGCTACTGTTTACCACTTGAGTGTTTTTTACCCCTTAGGAAGCCTCAGGAAAAAGCCTAGGAATCCACCTGAAAAAACAATTAATCTCTAAACATTTTAGCAGCATGACATGCTAATAAAAAGTCATATGTACTGTAGCTCTAGCCTGATAAGATGACTTTTAGGAATAAGGTAAATCTTTAGGTTAAAAATAATGTTCAGCTGTCATCTCAGATACCTTTTAGTGTTTACATTCTACTGCTTTTTTTTTTTTTTTTAAACAAACACTATACTTGTGTTATTATAAATTACAGTGACACCAATGTTAATATACAAAGTATATACACAAAATGATTAAAACATTTAAAAGGTTGTCAAAACCTTACAAGACATCTGAAGGCACCAAGATAATATTGGTAGATACTTCAAGTCACACTACCTTTAACCATCTGCTATGTTCCTTTAGTGCATCCTGCACTCCTCCTAAGAAAAACAAAAAACCAAGTGGCCATCCACATAATTGAACAAAAACTTGATTCATCAGGCGAGGCCACCTTCTTCCATCGCTTCATGTCGAAGTTCTGACAATCCTGTGACCATTTTAGGTGATTTGGTGTTGGACAGGGGTCAGCATAGAAAGGTTACTCTTGATTTTTGCAGAATACTTTGCTCCAAATTGGGACAATACACCAAGTCTGCTTCACTTATTAGCACAACTTGTACTATAGTAGAGTTTTTGTAAGCTAGGTGTCACACAGCCTTCTGGGACCCTATTTCCAGATCAATAAATTAAGATACAGGAGCATGCCATACGGTGATAAATTCCCCTGATGCAAACCTTTTCCTAAAACTGATATAGTGTGTTAGTCCATGCTTTCTGCTTAACAAAGATTTATACTGGACTGGGGAACTTTTAAATTTGCTGTTATTCAGAATAACATTAATGGATGTTCTGTACTGACACAGACAATACATTTTCTACATGAATTAAAAGGATACAGATGATAACACAGACTGTTATTGTTGCCGATAATATAACTCTAGGGATTCCAGTTATTTTTCCTTCATTCTTGATGTTTATTTTAAAGGTCAGGATGGACTGAATCCAGCAGGCGATTGTGCCAAACCCAAAGGTCATGGAAGTGCCAACATTATGTATAAGTTCATTGCTCTTCAACTGATAGAAGAAAAACAGAAGGACATGTTATTAAACTCAATTTCTGGTATAGGATTTAAAGGGGAAGATATGCATTGCAATGAATTCTGAAAAAAGTACACATACATAGTATTTTTTTATGAAAACATTTGCTTTAGGAAAAGAGTACTATATGAGATTTCATTGCTGTTTAACAGATTCGTTAGTTATCTTTAGTGAAAAGGTTTGACAAATTGTACATACTGCAAATTATATGCAATGTTGGGGTTATAGGTGGGTAATTGTAGAGTTTATACTCTACAGTTGGTGGATCTGATTAAGGATTTATTGGCAACTGAGGAAAGATTGTACCATCTATAACCCCCAACAATAATGTACATGGTGAACCTTAAGTTGCACAAACAGTAGGTCTAAAGAAGGATTCTGTATCTAGAGATGTTTGTGGTCCATGATAAACCGGTCATTACCAGATATAAATTTGTGAATGTGACTTCACAGAAGGTAAAGGTTTTTGGCAGAAGAGACATATAAAGTCTCTTTTTGCTAAAAAAAAAAAAACCTTTCCTGGCTCCCGGTGGCTTCTTGTGCAGTCTAGAACTTGACTCTATGGGACTGGTCTATCAAAGCTCTCCAAGGCTGGGGAGGATACACTTTCATCAGTGAAGCTGGGCGATACAGCAAACCTGTAATGGATTTGGGCCAGGATTGAGAACAGTTGCTAACAAATAGGAAACGACTTTTAAGAAATCCATTCCAGGTTTTCTGGATCACCCAACTTCACTAATGAAAGTGTATCCCCTCCAGCCTTGGAGAGCTTTAATAAATCAGGCCCTATATGTGGCACCCCACTGTCACCGCAGCCAGATGCCAAGGACAGTGTAACTTCTGTCCACACACAAAAGTTTTGTCCTTCTCAGCCTTCCAATTACCGAAAAGAATGGACAGGGAAGTCCATAATAAAGTCAGAGGCCAAGATATCAGCTTTGGGGGGTTCAGCAGTGGCAGCTACAGGGCTACAGGGCACCAACAAAAGTGTGTGCCATAAATGGCAAGAATGCTATGCATACTTGTTGCAAAGCTCAAACACACCAACCAGGGGTTAGGGCTGCTTTAACATTGATATATATGGAAAATCCACCAAGTGAGACACAGATGGCAAAAAGATGAAAATGACAATTTTAACTCTCTTACTCTATCCAAAATCCTCCAGATAGACTTAATGTTAATATAATAATGTTAACATGAACTTTTAATTAATAATAAACGTAAAAATTAAATAATCAGAATAACCAGTAGGGTTAAAGATACATGGCCCTAAAAATAATCAATTACCTGAAAATTACCCAACAACGTCATTCCAAATGATGTCAAACATAAGGCCACGAGTCCACTGATACTAAGCCAGGGGCTGATGGTCTTTGGCTTCAATTGTATAAAACGCAGGACAGCAATAATCAAGGCTAAAATGTAAGAAATTCTGTTAATACAAAGCTACACAAATTAGATACCAGCTCTGTATGAAGCAATTAATATAGTAAAAATGATTTTCAACCCTTAAAATGAGCTAGAACAAGTTTTACAAAATGTTAAAAGGAGTATTCTTAATTATTATAATTATTTAAAAGTATTTCTATAGCACCAACATATTAAACAGTGCTGTACATTAAATAGGGGTTGCAGATACAGTCAGTGACACAGGAGGAGGAGAGGACCCTGCCCATAAGAGATTACAGCACTGCATATTGATTCTGTGCCATTTGTCAGTGCTGGTGGCATTGGGGTATACACCTATCAAGTCATGGGTATTTATGACGTTACAAAAAACATGTATAAGTACTTTAACACTAATAAAAAAGTTTTTGTATTTTTTTTTCCTTTTAATTGGTAAAGTTTGATCTATACATTTAACAGGCATTTTTTGTATATACTGTTCTCAGGTTCGGAAAAATAATTATTTACATAGTAACTTAGTTAACTATGACAAATAGTTTTTAGCCATCACTGGTGATTTTTAGGTCAGTAAATGTCACATTGCATCTGGTTTCTTGTACTTTTCAACTCTTTTTCCAACAGTTTTGGATTGTTTATAAAACTCATTAGTTAAAGTGGCCTGGTGGTCATTGACACATGTAGGAGTTTGCAATTGCTGAATCCATCACTTCAAGGCTTCTATAAGCAATTACTAAGTGCTTTAGGATGGAACTTTAGGATTTCAGTGTAATAGTTGCACCGCTGAACCAAATCTGCCTTTTTTATATTTCATGCTACATCTTTTAGAAAAGTTGTCATACATTATGAATATAGTATGGTAGATGCACAAAAACTACAGCTGAATATTGTTTAAACTGTATTATATTAATATCAATAGGAATGTCATTCTTTAATCATGCATGCCTTCCTGCATCCCAACATACATACATTCTGAAAACAGCTGGATTTATAATCCTACCCTCTGCGTTGAGGATTTGTATGGTCCAATCATAGGCCACTGATTCAGTAAATAGCCAGCTGTAGTTATTGGGTTTATGTTATGTGCTATGTAGAGTACTGATTGCCATGTATGAATGCATGGAAAAACAAAGTCTTAAAAAAAAGGTAACATTAAAATTAATTAAAATTAAAAAGGTAAAACTAAAATTAAACACAAACTCACAAAATTTCCTGGGTAGTGCCCCGACTCCAGGGATTGGTATGTCTTATGAAACCATGCTATGCTGCGGATCACAAAATTGTTTACACGATTGATCAAAAGCTATTGACCATGTAAAAGACCCATTGAGCCCAATTTATTAAAGCTCTCCAAGGCTGGAGAGGATACACTTATCAGTGAAGCTGGGTGATCCAGCAAACCTGGAATGGATCTGGTCCAGGAAAATATTTGCTAACAAATAGCAAATTACTTGAAAGTGTATAATCTCCAGCTTTGGAAAGCTTTAATAAATCAGGCCTATTCATCCTAGTCAAATTTTTTTTGGGGGCAAAATAAACAATATTTCATGCATGCCTACCTAGAAAAGCAGTCATGTTCATAACTTGGCTAAACACGCAGCTTGCAGGAGGTAGATCACCTGCAACACTGGGAAAACAAAAAGAAGGTAAGTACATTTACCATGAATACTACATTAAATATCCTTTGTCCTGAGAGTCTAAATTTTTACCTTATATAGGGAGGCCTTCTGATTCCATCAGGTCTTCTAAGGAACAGAATGAAAAAAAAAAAACAATGTAATTGGAATAATTATCCATTTGTCTTTATAAATAACTCTTTTTACACATGTATTTGTGTAACAAGCATGTTTGCCATTGCTGATGTCTAAATATCTAGGTGAATGGCTGGTGCACAACGATGCTGGTTTTAACAATGGAACTGGAAAAGTAAAAAAGTGTTGATCTCCTATATCCAGCACTGAGCTTGGTAGTTCCAATGCGTAAACAAGGTTTTCAATCGTAGACCAGATTCCCAGCTTCACCCAAGGATAGTCTATCTTCTCCAGTCTCAGGCAGTTTTATTATTTTCAGGCTGATTGTCTAGGCCTTTCCCTAGATGGGTCAGATTCCTGCCAAGGATCGGTTTGAAACATGTTTTTATCTCGAATCTGCCTCTTTTATTTTCTTTGATACAGATATCACCCACTTTTGGAAGAGAAATATGGAAAATGCAACTTACTTGTCAAAAGTTAAAGGAAATATTTTGCTATCTTCGATGGCAATGAAGTACCTATTGGAAAGAAAATATGAACAAACTGTAAAATATATAACATTCCCTTCACCTTTAAACAATGTGGTATATTTACATATATTTTACTGGCCAACTTTGCAGCTTTCTCTCAGCCCAGCTCCTCAGAATTCCCTCTTTTTTAAAATAGCGGGATTTCTGACCCGAAAATGCACAGCAAATCCTGTTGTTTCAACAGCCATTAAACTTTTTATAAACTTAAAAACTGCAATAAAATGCTTCTGTCAATTTAAACTTTGCTTCTTTGAAACAAATAAACATCATTCATGTTTTTCATTAGATACTAATCGCTAAACTATTTATCCTTTGTTTATTATGTTACCATATGATATGAATAAATGACTCCGATGCATACTCTTCAATAAACACTTTACAGACCCCGACCTAGCACCAATTAGAACTGTGTGATAATCTTTGTGGATTGATTCCTTCGGTCCATTTAACACCAACTGTCTTCTTTTTTGTTATTCCAGTTTAATAGTTTAAAATAAAAAAATTGTTTGAAGCACATCTATATATTCATTCTTCTACTTTGTAAATACTATGTTCTACCCTACCTATGTTTTCAGTGGGAGGGTTAAATGATCTGAACAATGATTGCCAATCTTTAATTTTTATTTCCAGCATCTGTAGAGCATTGAGAGATGTTTAGAAAGCAGAGATGTTCTTGGAAGAGAGAAGGATGAGCAGGAGGTGCCCCCGCTGCATTCTTTCCATTTAAAAGCAACAGCGATGATTAACAGTTGTTTAGTAATTTAGTGGTACAAATCACTGACCAATGTTCAGGGGAAGCTGTACAGATTCTAGAGGTTGGAACTTTAAAGCCCATCAGATTAAAGCAGTTATTTCTTGCTTAGATACACTGTAAAGTGCCTCACTGCAGCAGGGGTGGAGAATGGCAACCCAGAACGCAGTTTGTTTTCATCATGATGTAATCGTGCCACAGTTATCATCTGGAGCCTAAAAGGACACAGCCCATGGACTGCAAATAGAAAATGTCCACATCATCCAGGTAGCAACATGGGCACCCAAACAAGGACCCTCCCTATCTGCATTCTTGAAGACAGAAATGTCAGGACCTGAAATATTATCTGACCATGGATTTAGGGGGGTAAATAGGGGACCTTTTGTTTACTGTAGTAATTAGAGTTAGTGGAATGAATTTATGTAAGGATATTAATAATATTAATAAACAGGGTTTAAATAGTGCCAACATATTACGCAGCGCTGTACATTAGGAAAGGTTAGGAGAATCCTTGACTTGAGCTGAACTTTCCATGTAGTTTTGTAGAGCTCTTTCATAGCTCAAATTAGATAGAAACTTAGGACTTTAAGGAATATGCATTCCTCCACATTCTGCTACTTCTCAATCAACTAGACAGCCTTTTCTACATGACTGACAGTCTCCTTTACTTCTGTATCTCCTGAGCCACTAGTTGACCTTTGCTGCTTGAATGACAGTCCTCCACAGACACCTGGAGATGTCACTCAAACACAGTAGGGGTGAGCAGAGTGCAGACATGTATTGAGAAACTATCTCTGTCAATCTTCTGACTGCCCATGTCTGCAAATAGATGAAAAGAGAATTTATGATGCTCTCATTTATATCTATGCTAGATCAACAGTGTACAGTGACAAACAAGCACATAGATTGCATACATAAAGCAGTAAAATGACTGTATTGGGTAATGAGAAAAGTAAGTTGTGTCATGATGACCAATGTTTACCATGATAGTAGAATGGTATCCCAGGGCATTGGAGGACAAAATCTTTCTCTAAGCCTGGTCATCAGAGACTCAGAGATTATTCAGACATAGCAATCCATTTTATTAGCAAAGAGGGATCAAAACAACTTTTTTTTTGCGGACTATAACAATCCACACTTTACAACACAGTGAAATCAGTTTATGTGTTTGCTATTTGATCATCATGGTTTGCATTATGATCACCATTGCACATACAAATGTATCTTTGATCTTATTGCACCTATTCCTGTAATGTAAATGTTTAAACTTTTTTGTGCAACATACGTCCTGGTTCCAATTAGGTCATGGCAGCAAGGTGTACCCAAGAATGCTCCTGTTCTTAGGGTGACAAAGCTGATGGGTTCTGCTACTTTGTTGTTGTCCCCCTTCAACTTCAGCATTGCCAACACATAGTTTGTTGGCATATTTTGCCACAGTCACTACATTAAAACTGCTCCAGCCTCTGCTGGAGTGTTCACACATCCACAAGGTGTTCATTCAAAGAGCCTACATGATATGCACAGTGCAGGCAAAGTAAACATGAACAGAGTACAGAGAAACTGTATAAAATTATATACTATTTTACAAAATTGCTATGTGAATGTATCAGCATTCATTCAAAGGCAGTAAATCATACCATTGCAAATGTTTTTAATATGTGTGCAATGCTATTTTCTGATATTTCTCTTTTACAGAGTGAAAATAACACCATAATAATAAAAGTGGAAAAAAGTAAACATTTACCCAGAGCAGAAAAAAGGAACATTCAATTCTAATATCAAATAATATCAAATAGCCTAATGCAATTTATGCTGTAAATTCACTCAGAAACAAAAATATTCAAAGATCACTCCAATTCTAAGAGTAAATAGGCCAAGAACATTCACTCAGAAGAGAAATTATCTAAAGAACATTTAATCCCAAGAGAATATACCTTAAAAACATTTTTCAGTTTTGCCCCATTCACTCAACAGTCACAACTTTTTACAAATTTAAAAGCCCAAATTTTGGTATTATTTGTAAAAACCCTTAAGTATCCTTTTGTAAGAATTTAGTTTTATTTTAAATGAAGAAAAGCATAATGGACTGAATCAAGACAAACATGCTGAATTCTTCTATATTTTGTTTTTAATGGCAAGAATCCCCACAGCGCAGCAGTATCAGCATCTTTGACTGGACAGGAAGGCTAATGATGAAAAATAGTATCTAAAAAACAAGTGGGAGAAAGTAAAGGAAGCAGAGTTTGCAGGAAACCATGATCTGCAAACAATGTTTGTTCTTAGAACAGAGCGGACACCTAGCAATAGCTAGTTTTGTTCAGGAAGCAGGTAGCTTATCCTGTATCCTAAAATAAAGAATATATTTTTAAAGAACAAGATAATAATATTACAGTAGTATAAATCACTGTGAAGTATAGTATGTAATAAACATGCAAGAAAAAAAAGGAATATTCAATTATTATTAAACTATATTTTTAAAGCGCCAACATATTAGGCAGCATTGTGCATTAAATAGGGGTTGCAAATGACAGACAGATACAAACAATGACACAGGAGAAGGAGAGGCCATTGTCAAAAAGAGCTTACAATCTAAGAGGTGAGGCAAAACTTGTCTTTGTAGGGACAAAGAAAGATCACTTGGATTCTATCTGAGTCAAAGAGACTTGTAACAAGATTTCATACACTTTTAAGGAGCAATGTCTAAACATGAAGGTGCACAATAACAAGAAAATAACGTTAGGAATAAAAAAAAATAAATAAATAAAGCAATGGTTTCCATCCTTGAGTGGTGCCAATGTTGACAAAGGTTTTGCCAGAAAACCATCTTGCAGCTTTAAGGATACCCAGAATAACTCCTATTTGACTTTTTTTTGATAGAAGCAAGATTTCAGAGCACCATATACTGAAGTATCCTTAGCAGCAGAGGTCATAGATTAAACGTTCAAACCTTGGATGGACCACGGATGTTAGCAGAAAATGGCATAGGTCATTGTTATTCTACAATAAATCTAAGTCTACCCAAAACGGCAATATGTTCAGGTTCTCCCCTTAAGGGTGATTTACAGACTGGCTTAGTGTGAATGTTAATCATAGCTGATCTGGAAGCTACAGCAAAGCCAATAAAATGTCAGTTAAACTTCTGATACATTCAGATTCTGAGTGCCTAAACTTCAGGAAAAACAAAATACCAGGTAAAATGATATTTGGGGAGTACTAGCTGTCAAGTGATGCTTTATGGAGACTAACAGGAGAAAATCAAGATTGATTACATTAAATCTTTAGGAGGACGAGGAGGTTGTAGGAGTCAATGTGGCTATATCCTAACAGAAAAATGGCAGTATTAGGAAAAGCTTTTTGAGCGAGTTCCTAAAGATGGCTTCTGTTCAACTAATGCGACTAATGCAAGTAATTTTAAATATATGGTAAACAAAGGTCTAAAATCACATCAACCTGATGGAGAAGTCATAAAAAAGTGCCTGTTGCAATGATCTCCAAAACCAGATCCCCCTTTTAAACTGGAGATGATAAAATAAAATATTTTAAAAACAGAGGATTTCAAAATTGTCCAGCGCTGTAAAAAAAATAACTTAGATGGTGGAGTTGTCTGGCAGGACATTTGTAAATTATATGATTTTCCCCTTCCAAAGAAAATGGAGGATTTGGAGTGCAAGACAACCATGCTGTAAGATTGTAAAACATTTGTTAATGCAGTTATTTTTTGCATGGCAAACACATCTCTACCTTTAAAATTAAATGAACTCAAACAAGCTTAGACGTGAAATTTATTTTCTTGAGAAGGATTGTGATTTGGGGGAAAACGTCACCATTCTTCACTGTGCTTTATTGCAAGGGACTTTGGGCTTGCTTAACAGATTTAAATTTTTTTCCCTAAGACAGATTCCTCATGCAAGGATAGCTAAAGGAATCATTTTAACCATGCTGTTTACCAGATTACCACAGACAGCCAAGCTGTCTCCATTGCACCAGCCTTATCGATAACTGGAGGTCTATGCTAAGACCTCTCTCTCCTGTTTTTATTCATTTATTTTGTTAACATATTTCTGGACTTGAGGAATATGTAGAGAAGTCATTAGGCGTAAAGGGTAAAGTTTTTTAATTGTGTGGCAAATCAAAAGGGTAAATTGGTAAAAAAAAAATAAAAGTTACCACAAAGTAGAAAGTTTTCACCTGCACTGTCAGAAACTTTTTGCAAGAATTCCACATGTCAGTATTTCTCAGTAATGATTTGGCAGGCTGCCCCAATTTGCTGCTGCTAGGTGGTTGCTGCTCACCCTATACTGAATTCAGCAATTGACATATGTTGAAGACTTGTAAACTCAGGAGATACTGATGAAAAGGAGGGACAGTTGGCTGAGGGGAAAGAAGCAGTGGGAGGAATGGTTCAAAAACCCGGCTTGGTCAAAAAGCTGACTTTCTGCTTTAAAGAAGTTAACGTGAGTTTTTAAGCAACCGGTTCATTTTTTGTACAGAAAGCTATGTTCGTATTTGTTGTTTCTTTAGTTAATATAAATGATGTTATTTTCTTAGCGGTCTGTGGTGTGCAGCCCAATTTGTGCTTTGCTCTAACAAATTATATGACAGCTCAGCCAGTACTCCTGCTGCTACAGAGCACCTATTTTTATTTTATTCTCACGCAATAGGAGAGCCAAAAGACTGACCTTGAATACTACTGGGAAATCCCTTTATTGTGTTTAAAATGAATTGATTACTGCATGTTGTAATTATTAGCATTTTATGAATAATAACAATAAAGAGTAATAAAAATTTGTTACACTTACACTATCCATAAGCCGACTGTGGTGAACAGAGACATAACAAGAGGTAAAAACATCCAAAGACTACATTGTTTGGAATCCATATCTGCAATAAAGAAATAGTAAAATTACTGCACTTTAAATAGAAATGTATGCAATGTTTGTTTAAAAGATAAGCTCCATGCAAGACATACAAAACATAATTCTGTTTTCATTAAAAAATAATCAACTTGAGTTTTACCTACAACCAGTGTAAGTACCTAAATATGTCTGAATATTAGTTTCCCAGACTGGACAAACAAGGAGGAGAATATTGGTGAGACCATACTAGTCTCAGAGCTGCACTCTTCCCTTTCACAATCAGACTGGGGCTGGTTCAGGACCAGGCTGTTTTGCTTCCATGCTATGCAGTCTATGGGGAAGTCCAGGACCTGTTCATGCTGTCCAACAGGACCATAAAAGTTGATGATCCATTGTTTTGGCAAATAAAATTTTCACCTGTAGATATATTATTTATGGAGTTCATCTTTAACAATTATAGAGCAGGTCCTGGCAAGAAGTGAAATCAATCAGTGAACTTCTAATGTCCAGCATAGACTGGGACAATTGTGTCTTTAGTTTACCCCAATCTGAGATTTCTCTATACTGACATTTGTCATACATTTAATGTACACAAACTTCTCATAATACACCCTTAGCTATATATGATCAGATATAAAGATGACGTGAGCCAGCTGAAAAAACTCTTCTTATACTTTACATCAACTGCAAAAAGTCTAAAGAGAAACTTGAGATACACATTTTATATGATGGTTTGTATAGATTTAGAAAAATAAGGTACATGCCATTAAAACTAAGTTTTCAAGTAAATACAAACTTAGAAGTGTCTTCAGCCATAATCAAGTGTACTTAAGGACCCCTATTTTGTACAAGATTTGTAAATTCATGTTAACATTGAAAGGTCTGCCCACCCCATGCAACAACTTTATATTAAGATGGCCTCCATACCCATTAGGAAAGTGAAGGAAGAAAGAGGTGACAATCTAAAGCTACGTCCAATGGTTGCTGCCCGATAATCGGCTCAGAGTCGATACCGGGCGAGAATCTGGTATGTGTACAGCGCCTGTCGTCAATCATCCAAACGACCATCCTGGCAGATCCAGGGACGATGGACAATGAACGATCCTAATGCAAGGGAAGGGGGAGAGCACACAGCAGGGTGCTGCTCTGTCTTTCTCCCCCTCTCCTTTTCATGGATCAGAACAGTGCTTTATATACAGCATTCGTTCATGCATCGTGCAGTGCTTAGTCGTTGGAAAAGACCATGAAAGATCCTTTCCAACAAGTATAATTGCACATGTGTATGCAGCCTAACATTCAGCACTACCAGGAATTATTCAGTCTACAGATAAAAATGCTTTGGGTTTCAAAGGACCCTAATCTCGCTCAGTATCAGTTGCTTCTTCTTCAACCAGAGTACAATTAAACACTTGTACTTCAATGTATTAGGAAGCATGCATTTCCCTCTTTTTGGTTCAACAAGAACGACTAAGTGCTCATATAAAAGTTTACTTTCTCATGAAAATGACTTTTTTGTTCCAGTATTCGTTAACTATAGGGAGCAGGAAGGATGAGGTGAGGCAACAAAAGTCATCCTGTTACTTTGTCCTGCAATGTTAACTATCACAAAAGCTATAGGGACATTTACATACATGGTATGAGCACTACTTAAATGTTAACTTCATCTAAATTTTATTTCTGGGGAGCAATACATGTTTATTGGCCAATTTAAAAATGGATATGAAAGGTAAGCAAACAGCAGCCAATAAACCAATAACTAATACCAGCACAAAAAAATTCTAACAAAAAACAAACAAACAAACAAACAAACTATGCTATCTATAATGTATGCACCTGATTTTTAAGCACATGCATAAGGGCTCCCTTGATAAACCATGAATGAAAGGATATAATGCAACTCAAGTCTTTTGATTTTTTTTTTTTAATTACATTGAAAAAAAGGTTTTGTTTTAGTAAAAATGTATTCTAATAAATCCAAATGCATCAAGATAAATTGCGTTTTCCAGGTCCAGGATGTTCTGGGGGTGTTTAATTATTAAAAAGATTTACCGTATTAAAAAAAAAATGTAGAAACTACAACTGAAATACACATTACACCATTTACTCAAAAAAACAGCAGTACAAATGTAACAGATGAGGCATGTCAGGTTGTTTCACAAAAATGCCTTGATTAGTTAACTTCAAGACAGATTTACTGCATTTACTGCATAAGCTCATTGGGGGGATATTATTGTTATTGTAGTCTTTATTCATGTGGAATTTAAAAAAAAACAATCAGGATGAGTTATGCATTCATGGCATTTAAGGACATTTGCAAGAATATATTGCATTATAGTGTCATTTTATTAATAATCTGTTGATTTATAAGGGCAAAAACTTGTTGACATTGGTGGAATGTTTTTAGGATATTAGATATTTTACGTCAATAATGATTAGGACATTGGTGATTGGACCAAATTTATGTAAGTGCGTCGCGTTTAGGTATGCCTGTTTTGGTGTTTGTAGGAAAATCCTCCTTTTTATAATGTACCAGTTGATGGGATCATAGCTCACACAGGGTTGTGGACTCTGCGTATGTTAGAGAGGCGCAGTGCTGCCACATTATTATTGATAAGCAGTACTTATATAGCACCAACATATTACACAGCATTGTACATGAAATAGGAATGGAATAAATCACATGCTCCTCTATGCCCAGGTGTTTCTTTCAGCTACTGGAGTAGTGGGGCAGCAAAGAAAAGAAAAGTACTCACTGCTAGGAATCTGGAAGTCTGTTACTTTGCCCTAAAGAAACAAAGCAAATGAAAGCTGTATTCTATATTTTACAAAGGATACAATAAAAACAAATTTAACTTTTGAAAACAAAGTAGTACAGTAGAATGGGTTGAATTTCCAATTAATGTGGACACCTGAAAAACTGAACAACTACTTCATAGAAAGTGTCCTCATAAGTGTCTATGTCCTCATTATGTCAAAACACAACAGTGGAGTAGGCACCATCCATAACAGTAATTGGAAGCATGTTTGTGTATCTTGCTCTGTTTCCTGTGGGATAAACAGAAGTGTGTCACTGTAGCAATTATTGTACCCCTCCCTTTTCCAATATTTACAGAAACAACTGACAAATATGAAGAATACAGTATATAAACAAAATACTTTAACAAATAATTCCCTAACTAGATGCTTGTGTCTTCACACATATATCAACTTGGCCACACATGGCAAAAGCAACTCTGTCTTGCATGGTAGATTTAGATTAGACAATATTACAAATTTTACATATCAGGAATAGTGCCCTTTAGTCTTCTAAGAGACTAAAAGAGTGTATTTAAAACAGTTGATGAAGGCAATTGTGGATTCCTCAGCAAAATATGCACACTCAGTGTATGCTGTTGCTGAGACCATCTCTAAGGCCCCAGGAAGCACATTATTATAATAATTTTCATAATCAATATTGCCCTTGAAGCCACATGAAAAGGCCCTCTATTTTCTGCATTGAGTTTTTTTGCAATGTTATATGTATCTTATTACAGTACACATGTCTTTTTTGACAATAATTTGCTAACTAGACTTCAATGGGAATCTGTTTCTTTGAATTCCAAACAGGATTTTTTTTTCCTGAGCTAATTCTCTGATCACTGATGGTGAACTATGTTTTTTGCTACAAATCTGCAAAGCCTTCCCTAGTTACAGTTCCTTCTCATAACTAAAATATTGTTGTTTTTCTTCATAAACTCACTGCTTTTCCTCAAAAACGTAAACAGCAACATTTTCTAGCCTTTTAAAAGATTTCCATAGCGAAACTACATATCATATATACTCAAATACAAATTGGTCTGAATATAAACAAAGGTACATATTTTTTTACCATGACTTTAGGATAAACCCAGGGCACAAATTTTATTTTCACAACGTTATTTTTAAAACATTTTTATGAAAGAAAAAATGTAGTAAAAAAAAGGAAAAAATAATATACAGACTAAAACATTTTGTACTTTGAATTGGTTGTAATGGGTCATTTGATCCTGATCTTTTTTCCCCACCAGTAGATGTGGCTGGACAACTGATCTGCCAAACCAAAAACAAATGCAGTTCCAGGACATGCCACTAGGTGTCACCTGAGTATAAACTGGGAATCATTTTCATGATACTTTTGAGTGTTTATGCTTGAGTGTATAAGATTCTCTTTTCTCCCCTATATTATTTGCTTGTCATTCATGTATTTCTTGTTTACTATAAATGAGGGACAAAAATGTGTTTTGTTAAAGATGAATAAATATGACTATATGAAAATTCACACTTTTCTGGTGTGTTTTTGAGTGTGCTAATGCGCATTACCATGCATTGTGGTGTGCACACTTTCTTTGGAGGTGAACTGCCTTATTTTATTGCATTCCTATTTTAAATGAGTGTCTCTGTAGCATGCTAACACACATATTGTCACCATAACGGATTGCAATACTAACCCAGCCTAGGGAAATTAATCTGCTTTATTTGTGTAGATTTGTTAAATCTTAGTCATGTGGAGTCGAAGAAGGCTTTTTATTTTACTTGGCATTCCAGTGAAAGTGGATTTTAAACTAGATAAAAACAACAGATGTGTATTTACTGCAGTTGTATGAGTTCTGAATGATTTCTAATAAAAGTTTAAACTGTATTATTACAGCCTTGTAATCTCATATCAATAAAACAGTAATATTATAATTATAACTGAAATAATTATGCAGATAGGCATGTTATTATGTTTTACAAATTCAATTATGTTTCAAGCTTCTGTAAAAATATAATTGGCCAGGAAACTCTACATTGTGAATCAGAATACTGACGTACTGAGTGTTATTTTTTGACTAGTCTAACAAATCTATAAAAAAAAAAAAAAAAAAAAACTGGTATTAAATACTATTAGATACTATAATAATTGCCCATTCTGGGCTGATACATACCTTGCCAGCACATAACTCCCACTTTCTCCATTACAACTGGCACTCTAATTTCCAGTGTAAGCTATTGTTGGATGCCATTATGTGGCCATGATCAAGCCTAGCAATTAACTTTTAAATCAGTGTTTCTCAACCAAGGTTCTGTGAAACCCTAGGGTTATTCCAGAAGTTGCTAGGGATTCCTCAAGCAATGAGAAGTTTGTGACTTTGAGCTCAGTTTAACAGATAAAAGCTTCCTAATGACCACCACACCAATATACTGTGAGCTGTGGATATAGTAATTATAGTAGGGGTTCCCTGAAGACCTGAAAGTTTTTCACGGGGTTCCCCCATGTTAAAAGGGTTTAGAAACACTATTTTACACCATTTCACTGTCACACTATGACAAAAGCCGAATGCTGTACCATACCTGTGAGAACCAATTTTTGTTGCCAACTTCTACAAAGAAGATAATGGAATGCTGGCAAGGTGTCCGTGGCTCGGTAGGGCCCCTTTGCAAAGGTAAATAAAGCTAAAAACTAATTTTCACCTAGAAATACCAATATATTCGGCTGATCAATATATCTACTAGTCAGAGCATGCTGTGAAACTGTCCATTTCTGGGTGCAAAATGGATAAGGAAACTTTTATTAATAAACTTGCAGAGTGCCACTAATCCCCTACTTTGGAAATGCTACTTGATGGGCTGCCTCTGCCTACATTACTTGTTTTTTTTCGATGACATGTAATTGAACACAGTTAGGCTGACATCAAATCTTTATTATGTACTTGTTCTTCATATACAAGTTATATACCACAAGTTATTTAGTTTTAGTTCTCAACTACTAAAAATAACTATAAAAAGGCAGCTTGACTGTAGCTATAAGTATTAAAACATTACAAATACTGGAAATTTCTAAGAATATGATTGGTATGCATGATCTAATCGTTAGAAATGTTGATTATAATGCTACCCATAGAACAGTGCTGGTTTATTTTTAGAATAGGCTGGCATGTGAACACATTTGGGGATAATTGTTTTCAAATATTATTTGGTCTATTATATTATAAAGCAGTGAATATGACATTTACTGAATGACCAAAAACTAATTCCATTATACTACATACAACAACCTCATTAAATATGCCCAATCTAGCTTCGGTAAGCCTTTCAAAATTGAGGTAATACACATAGGGGCTAATTTATAGAGCAGTGAAT
Source organism: Pyxicephalus adspersus (assembly GCF_032062135.1). Lineage (NCBI taxonomy): Eukaryota > Metazoa > Chordata > Amphibia > Anura > Pyxicephalidae > Pyxicephalus > Pyxicephalus adspersus. The sequence goes on from NC_092860.1 coordinate 77,470,640, forward strand.
CTGACATTCCACTGAAACATTCCCCGGGAGAAAACATGGATCTGGAAGCTTTTCCACCAGGGAATGATATCACACTGAAAAATCAGCCAATGAAATGAAAGGAAGAACTTTTATTGTGTAGCTCATGGTTACATCCTGAAACTTGGCAAAATGGAGTGTTATTATGCTTTCCCTCTTCCTGAGGAAGTGTTGCAAGCTGTTGTACTCCCCCAGATGTTGAGATCCATTATCTCTGAAGCCGAGAGGGGGGAAGGAGGGTTATGGCAAACCTCTGCCCTGAGAAAATGTAGTACCCTGAGATTGTTAGTTGATAATGGGTTCAAGTCTTGTGCCTGACTTGATTCTCAGAGATGAAAAATTTAATGTTTTCAACCTAACTGTCAGTGCTGGATAGCCTGTATTTCTTAATATTGCTTTATGCTTCAGTAAAAGTTATTTTGTATTGCTGCAAAACAGTCTGGATATTCCTTTATTTCACCACGGGCTAAGCGTTGAAGTTCCCTGTACTGCAGAAAGGGATCTGGCAAAGAAGCTTTAAAAAGTACCAGGTGAGAGTTTGGTCAGACTCTGCAATAGCTAGGAGACTGGGCAGATTCTGATGAATGTTAGAGTAATGCACATTGGTGAAGGATCCCAACAGACTCATTTCAGTACAGTCATCCCATCAGCAATTGTTAAGTGGGCCCATTGGGTATTGAGTGGACAGTCCTGTAAAATAATGTCTCCTTCCAAGGCAGCTGTTTTTTGCTGAATGGTGTTGCTTATTAAAGTCATGGTACAGCTAACCATACACTATGCAATATTTTTGAATAACTGAACCAAAACATCAAATCTATTTTTTTATTTCATCCAATGGTGCATTAAATACTAGTATTCAATTTGCAAGGGTCAATTAATATCAGTTATAATATTGGTGAAAAATAACACTTTCATAATTGCATACTATATGCCTAGCATAAGATCTATCCTCAATTCTGGTTCTTATTTACGGTTTTGTCTAGATATGTTAAATGTTTTTTTTAAAGAGGTTTTTGAAATAATGAACTGTATGTATAAACAGCTTCTTCTGTATGGTAAACATTCGCATCTATTTTTGAATGCGAGCTCAGTGTTTTCAAATAGCACTCACGGTCACGCTGAGCACAAATGTTTCAGATGTTCTTTTTCTTATCTTTTATTCACCCTGTGCTGTTCCTATGACAGCTAGAAGCTAGGAAAATAACTTACACAAAAATCGTACAATTGTTGTGCAATGTGGAAAGCTGAAGTTTAGGCAAAATAAACATAAAGGGCTCTCCCTATACTGAAATGGTTGAATGCTTCTTATTGGCACTTTTACTTATCCCGAACTCCTCCAGGAACCAGCACTTCTTTCCTTTGATATTCAGCCCTTTTACTTTGCATATGACAATTATAACCTTGAATGTGAGGGGGATACAAAAAACAATACAAATTCGATCAAGGTTCTACCCCTCTATAATCAACAAAACCATTCATTTTTATTGTTCCCAGTGTCTTTTTGGAAGAAGTGTCACTAGCTTCATTAGCTAAGAATGACAATTAAGGTTTTAGATGTGCAATACATGTGCTTTGGACAGAGAGTTTATTTAACTGATAATGTTTAGAAAAGATCATTTATTTAGAAACATTCCAGAGGCAGAGATTTTAGGCAGTCTTATTATTCCTATTATGTTGACACAACACATGGGGGAAGAACTAGATGTAGGAACCTATGTCATTATTAATACAAAGTATTTATATAGCGCCATCATATTATGCAGCGTTGTACAAAGTCCATAGTCATGTCACTAGCTGTCCCTCAAAGAGCTCACAATCTAATGTCTCTACCATATTCATACGTCTTTAATCCAGTTTAAGGACAATTTTGGGGGTAGCCAAATAAATTAACTGCATGTTTTAGGTATGTGGGAGGAAATCAGAGTACCCAGAGGTAACCCACACAAACACGGGGGGAGAACCTGCAAACTCCATGCAGATAGTGTCCTAGCCGAGATTTGAACCTGGGACCTAGTGTTGCAAAGTCCAGAGCATTTACCTCTGAGCCACCATGCTGCCCTTGGGTTAGAGTATATATAAAGACAGTTTTAGAAAACAGTTTGGTTAAAAAAATTAAGCTGTTAAAGGTCATATCCATGAATAGCCTTTAAAACACTATACTTGACAGCTACAAGAGTACCTGACTTTTATTCAATAAAATCACTCAATGCTTCCACATTGTGCGCATTGTGCTGATCATGAGGGTTGGTATTAGGATGGTGGTGTCCTGTTTTCTTTACACAGGCTCCACAAATGACCACTAAAGCCTGCTTGGATCACAATTATGTCATGCTGGAGTTTTCATGCTACATTCCTTAAATTAAAGGAAAAGAGCTATTTTCAAGACTTGATATATAGCCATCGGTGCAGGACATCTGGCTTTGGAAATTAGCTAATGGAAGATCGCAATGATAAAGCCATAGATGCTTATCCAGTTCTGTTCTAGAAAATACCATGGAGCATATAAATACCTGTATGACTGAAAAGTAATTTTATAGTATATACCTATTTTTTACTTTTATACCTTTATCATATAAACTGTGTCAATAACTGGGTTTAGGCCTGCTATAATGCTACTGACATTCAAGTCAGCACAGTACAATCAATACAAATTAGAGATAATTAGTGATAATTTATGTTATCGTTTTACTAACTGAACACTATATACTCAATACCTACTTTGCATTTTGCACAAAATCACATACCCAGAAAACAGATATTGCCATAAGAACCAATTCTCTTGAATTTTAGTTAAAAAGGAGTTATCAAATCAAAACGATCAACTACAAATAAAAACAGAAGGCCAATTAAACCATAAGAGGAGTGGTAAACTCAACTTTGCATGATTACTGAATGCAGGAAAAATGCAGTTTACTATATGTACATTTCCTGAAAATACAAATCACTACCAGCATATCCCTGTCCCTTCTCCTAGGGGAAGAGAAGCTAACATAACAAAAAGGCAAAAACCAGCGTTTTTGGAGTACCTAGTACTAGCCCACATTATTCATACAAATTACTCATTTAGTTGAAAAACATATGCAAAATTAGTGTTGTACCATATTTCACTGATGCCTTGGTCTAGGCAAGTGCTCGCCACAGGCATTGATGCCACCTACCAACACAAAATAGTGTTCAACTGGAAACAATCAGATATAGCAAAGAGCAAGTCTATCAGAATAGAAGCAAACAGTACCCTTTAGGGACTGTGGGTAGTAAAAGAGACCAATTTACCTACTTTACTAGGTAAAGGAACTAGTATAAAAAAACCAAGGGATCAGGTAACTAATTCAGCCATCACTAATCAAATACTGGATGGCAAATGCCCATCCTAAATGCCTTAATTGCTTCTAAGTTGACTGAACAATCTTGACCATTGCTTTGTGTGTCTTCTACTAAACCTTTTCCTAAACTTTGTACCTTAGCAATATTTATATATTCTGAACAAGCATTTAAAGTACTTTAGAAAAAGCCCTCACTCAGCTTTGTAGCCCTCCCATATTAACAAACATCAGATGTTTCCAAGCTGTTAGAAACTGGCTGAGACCTGAATTTTAAGTCTATAGGAATGAAATACTTAACAGTACAAGCAACTAGAGAGATTGTTTAAAGAAAACATATTCTAATATCCATAGTCTGTGCACCGGTAAATGTTAGGCATTTAAAAACACCCGTTAGAAACCAGTTGCACATTTAAGAATAGTAATAATAATGATAATGTAACAACTTTGTAATAAAACATTCACTATTGTCTTAAATCAGCAAGGGATATATAAGATATGTTGGGGGCAAATCCAAGGCTTTCACAGGCACAATTACCGGCATTACCAGCCCTCTCCACCTCCTCCTGCCTCCCAGACCTCCAAAACACATAGCGGGGGATTAAATCAATGACCTCCCGCAACAAGAAGAGGCCAGCCAAGCAGACAGTTAAAGCTGCCCTGATGAGAGCTGCAGGCAAGATGGCGCCAACAGCTCTCCCTCAGAACATGCGGCCGCTGCTTCAGATGATGTGAGTGAGCCTGACATGTTCATGAACAGCTCTCTCTCACAAGATGGACCCTCCCCCAAATGTAATGTTACAGTAGTTCTACCAGGTTGCTTTGTTTCCCCTTGCAGTAGTCACTGTACACTCCACCTCTCTCTAGATGTCCCCCCCCCGCTCTTATTATTCAAGGGGAAGACACCTGGAGTACTATTGGGGTTAATCTGGCTTTTCCTGATTCACCCCCGTATGTTCTTTTCGTGAAGTCATGCAAATGTTTTGAGTATGATTCTGTTTATTGTTTGTTTTATACTTAATTCTTATCTAGGGCCCCTAGAGCCCCCTTCTTCTCTTTTTTCTGCCTCTCCTCCTTGGAATCCCCAACACTGTCAGAGGTGCTGGTACCCCACTTAATGCAATTATTTAATGACATCCTCAAAGGGGGAGAGATAGGTGCTAGCGCATTGGAGGCTGCCATAAGTATGTTGCCCAAGCCAGATACTGATCCAACCTCGTGGTCCAATTATAAACATACACGTCAAGCTCCTGGCATCTGTCCTGGCGGCATGGCTCAACCAGGGAATAGACAGAGTGATAGATCAAGACTAAACTGGCTTTATCTCCAAGCGGCAAGCGGGAGACAATATACGCTGCGCACTCTATCTAGCACACTACGCCTGCTCAAAGGGGGTCCCTGCATTTTTCTCCAGCTTAGACATCAAAAAAGCCTTCGATTCGATACAGTCGTCATACCTTTGGGTGCTAAATGTACTTCTATTGTATTGCATTGGGTTTGTACCTTCTTTTTATTATTCTTTAAATAAAAAATTTATAGACATAAAAAGGTAGAGAATAAAGAAAAAAAGGCTCATATGATCTATCCCAAAGTGCATCCAATGTCGCATTTGTTACTTTTAAAAAGTATAAGGCTACATTGGCATCTTCAGGAAATGTTTCTAAATATTTTCCAATTATATATATAGTCCATAAAGACATATATATATTTTAATTTTTCCCTAGGACAAAACTGAACATTAATTCCATTTTATAAACTTTTTTATAACTAACTATATAAAATGTAAATGTATGTTTGTAAAAACATTGCAATGTGTTCATTAAATTTGGTACTTATGGCAAATATATTTATTAATTTGTAAATCCAATATTCTTTTTAAATGTACACTGTGCAGTTAGAAAGAATGAAGTAACTGCACTGTGAGGAATTAGGCATCTATACAACCCAAAAAAATGGTTCTCAAAGAAAATGAAGAGGTTGTTACTAATAAGTTCCATTGATAGCTACACTTAAATACAAAATTACATAGCTATCCAAATGCTAGTTGCTGATCCGTTATGGTATTCTAAATCTTTTTCTTTTCATTTTTGATTAATTCACCAGGAACAAGTTTGCAGGAAATTTTGTGGCTCTGAAAAGAGTTTGGGTTAACATGATAATGAGACAAATAGCATTTTAAAAAGGTGTTCAAAATGGCAGCAGTCATACTTTTTATTGACAAATTACCTTGAATAACCAGTTCATATTAGAAAGAGTGATGAGAAAACCAGGTATGAAACTTACACAGCTCCTTATGTTGTTGAGAAGAAATTATTTGCTGGAGAACGTGTTTCTCATATGAGATAAACAAAACAAAGAAATACATTGATCTCCATGTATAAACACCAGATATGCATTTTTACGGGGTAAAAAAGTAACTAGTGACACTAGTGGGGACACATTGCACAAACACTGAGTGCTGTGTCTGAGCTAGCTAAATAGCCAAGGATGATTAAGAAGCTATTTCCTGATTGGCCTGCAGGATGGGCGAAACTGATAAAACTTGGGAGAGCGGACACGTTTAATGTTTTTACTATTGTCTCTAATGCTCACTGATGTTGTGTAATTTTCTATTATGCTCTGTTAGAAGATATGTCATGAATGCCTGAGCGATATGAAAAGTTTGATGTAGACTTTTTTTTAACTGTTTCTCTCCTGGCATTGTTTATGCCTGTTTACTTACTTTATATCATTCCCTTTCCGTTCTGTTAAATTAAAGAGGTTGATTGGTAGGTTTTTTCATACAGTTAATATATTATTCCAGAATACCATTCACACAAGCTAAATTTGGTACAGAAGACTTGTACTCTACCAATCCTCTGTATGCGCAATTTTATTGTTTGTGGTTTTTAACACCATTACATTTTATTTTGCAGGGTTTTCCTTTGTCAGTGCTTAAGAGAGAAATAGTTTTGAAAAATTATTGTGGAAAATAAGTAAGGACTGACATACTCTTGGCAGCTCACATCTCCATGGATTTAGATGCGCCGTAAACAAGGTATGGAAGAAGAGATTTGATAACACAAGTCTATGAAAAAATGGAAAATGAATCTACTTGAATGAGTTTTCACTTACTAAAAATGAGCCTGTTGTTAATGGAAAGTAAATTCAAAGCCTGGTGAACAGTTATGATCATCTTTTCATAAGACGATAAATATTGCAACAGCAGTGAGATACAGAATACACTACAGTAAACAATACATCAGTTTTCAGGTTTATAATTTAGTTACACTACACAAAATTTGTGTAAGTGCTGTTGGGATGCCACATGAACCCCTCTTATTACACAGGGTTAATAAACAGTTTTGTAGAGGCAAAACATTAAGCAGGGGGGTCAGTTGAGTAGACAGCTAAAGGCATACATAATAAGAAGAGTATACAGATACTGGAGGATTCATAGTACTCAATTCTAAACCAATTCTTTTACAAGCTGCCTTCATTCCTTTGTTGTAGAAAATAATTTTGTGTTGCCAAGGTTTATAAAACACAAAAAAGTATTAGAATAATGTGGACTCCGAAGAATTTTATTCGTTCATACAGATAACTGTGAAATGGGTGGTTACTGCTTCTCAGCACTATGTAATCAGCTACTTACAACTTTGTCCATACCGGTTGACAGGCATTTACCTGCAGCAGGGGTTTGTTCAGTCATGTCTGAAGTGACAACCAACTGCAAGATACTGCAAACACTGTCTAAGCATGATGGATCTACCAAGGTGGTTGACAGATGCATGACAGTCGCCCTTTTAAACCTTTCTCTATTAATACAATTATTCATTTCAGTGATATAGCAAGAGGGAAGAGGCCAACTGGTAGTTGGTAGGCTGCCTACTGCCTAGTAGCTTCTGCTCTATTTATGTTAAATCACTTTCTGCACATCATTAGATAAAGTAATTAAAAATGACTGAAAAAAGGAGTTTGCCATTTTTTTTATATAAGTAACACTCTTAAGTCAATGTAACATTTTTAACTACCCATATATTTACATACAATTGCACAAATACAAGAATAGTGGGCAGAGCAGACAACTGGAGTTTAGGGATGAGCGAGAAGGCCTCTGACAGTCTCGCAAAATTTTCCTTGAACTTCTGGTGGGTTCGCAAAATTTCGGCGAATCGATTTTGCAAATTTCTTTAAAGTACAATTTAAGTGAATAGAGTACTGACAGGCAGCAGCAGCAGGAGGAGGTGGTGGGCCCTGAGACGGAGCGTGGACAGCATTGGTAACTGGCATCTAGAGCTGGGTGTAGTGCATTGTCAATGCCACCCCAAAGTGTGCAATTCAAATATATGAAATTTGTGATTAAAGGGCCAGACCAAGATGTTTTTTGCACCAGAACTGTTGCTGTGGTCTGTGGAAGCGTTAGGAAGGTAGACGATATTGCTAGTTTGCATCATGAAGTAGATGACATGAATGCCAACCCTCAATCTTACAATACTTAGCTGAAAAATTAGGCAAAGGCAATGGTACCTATCAGTGTGGCAGTACTGGGGGTTTTCATCTGCAGTTTTTTGGCCTCCCGGAAGCAGCAGAAATGTAAATCGCTAGCTGGCACAATGGGAGGCATGACACTGGCGATGAATGCCACCCTTGGATGTTGCGATAACTAGCGAAAAATTCAACCCAGGCAGGCTCAGCTGATAGGGTTTTTGGTGATAAGCAGCCACAGACTCTGCACAGGAGCAGTGTGGGTTTACAGAGGCATCTTGGTTGGCCAGTGAGTCCTTGAGTCAGTCAATCCCTGACATCTGCAGTGGGGATATGATAAGTTGTTAGTTACCATCTTTCGTTCATTTTCAAAAAGGTGAGGCAATTGACATTTTCCGGCGACAGTCATGGCCGATTGGCTGTTACCACTCTGCCAGTGGCACTGAAGGTTCTTTCAGACAGAACACTGGATGCCGGACACGAAAGAAGCTTGATGGCATACTGTGCCAACTGCAGGCAGATTTCAAGCCTGTTGACCCAAAAATGAATGGCGTCACTACTGTCAGCACAGGCATCCACCATAACTGCTGTCGTCAACACCACCACCAGCCAGAAAAGAGCCAACGTAATCATGCACCATACCATGTGCTTCATCCGTTCTTGATGGTTATGCCCCTGCACTTCTTGTTTGAGGTGGCCGCATCAAGTTTTGCCAGGCATCCATAAAATTCCCCCCTGCCTTTTGGATGTGTGTGGCCTGCTGCCACTACTGCTGATGCTGCTGCTGCCGCCGCCACAGGGGGTTAAGGTGGAGGCGGTGTCCGCCTGAGCTCCCTGTGTGGAATGTGGTGCGTGAAACTCCTCACACAGTCGGTCGCATAGTATTCTGCTCAGGCGGGTCACCTTTTCTTTCTCTTCCTCCAGGTTGGGTAGAAACTGTGACATTTTGTCTTTGTAGCTGTGACCAGCCAGTAATCATCCCGGTTTTTGATGCTGCAAATGCAGAGGTCCCTCCGTAGGCATCCCAACATGTGGACACACATATAAAAGAGGGGTTCTCTGGGCTCATCCTCCTCCTGTCCCTCAGTAGGCGCCAAAACATCTTCCTCCTCATCACCCACATCCTCCTCTTCAAGCTGCAGCAGTTCTGTTGTTTCATAGCCCGCACAATGCCTGGGGCGTGACAGCACAAATGCGGTTTGGATGGGTCCTGTCCAGCAGCCCCAACATGATCTCCCTCATCATCATAATCATCTTCCTCCTCCTCCTCCTCCTCTTGAAACACCTGATGCTGGCAAGTGTCCCTTCTTGCTCTTCCTGATGCTGGCTGTGCGCTTTGGAGTGTAATGTCACCCTCATCCTCCACCCCCATTTCTTCCCCTCCTCTCCCATTGCCACTTTCCATCAGCCCAGACAGGGTATTATGAAACAGAAAGATGATGGGTATGACATTGTTCATCTTTTACTTATTGGGGGAAAAATGCACCTGTACCAAATGGTCTTGGGTAAATAGCAAGAGGTATCAAACAATGAAATACCAGTATTTTTTGGAGAGTAATACAGAAATTTTTTCGGCTTTTTTGATAGATAACAAGTGCTATCAGAATGAAATATCTGTATTTTTTGGAGAGTAGGACAGAAATGTTTCTGCCTTTTTTTCTAGATAGCAAGAGGTAGCATCAAAAACTGCAAAATCTGTATATTTCCAGATATACAGAAGGCTCCTAACCTGTACCTGTCACAATGTACTCTCCCTGCTTCTTTTCTTCACACAGAACACAAGATGGAGTGACTAACCCCTCTCACTATCCCTATATATAAGCCTATGCTCAGATCTCTCCTGATTGGGCTGCTGGGCCTTGCTGTGCATTCTGGGAGCAAATGATGGCTCCCAGCCGTGCCATTTCTGCCGGAAATAGTCAGTGTTCCCGTCCCCTGCATTTTCCCTCGTTTGTTCATCAAGAACACGACCTCATGGCGAATCACAAGCCTGTTCTCGCCTAAATGTTCGGTAAGCGAGAAAGGCCCGATTTGCCACGGGATCAAACTTGCAAATCTCGCTCGGTCATCCCTACTGGAGTTAACCACTGACAGATAAGACTAAAATAAGCAAATAGGGCTGTGCAGATCTCCCATTTAAATATGTTGCAGGCAGGCACATTTCATCACGTGTGCCATTTATCACAGTGGGTGTACAAGGCATCTAACCAGTCATGATTTTGCTTGTACTAGCCTTGCTTTAACTGATAAAATGCAAATGACACAATCATATCCACCATGGTCATATTTCTGCACAGCCAACATTGGCCATGGCATAGACGATCAAGGCCGTCAGTGAGACACAAGTAACTACACATAATGTTGTCATCAATACCAGTCTACCATAATCCAAGGCATGGTGAGCATGCAGGGTGGCAAAGAACACCTCAGATTTGTAGTAATAAAAGGAGATAACATGTACTACATTAGTGAAAAGCTGAATGCAGATTCTTGACGATGACCAGCATAGTAAACTATATTATTTTTATAGGTAATCTTGAGTTATCTAGCAACCCCTCTGTAATAACCACCTACAGAGGAGATGCTGCTATTTTATACTGTTGTAGTAAATGACCCCATTAGTATCATCACCACACAGTCCACTAGTTATTGAAATAATTTTTCTATTGTACTGGCAAATATGAGCCACAAATGACAAAAGCATTCTTTTAAGCATGTGAATTTAATTTGTGAACTTTTTATTTATGAAAAACCACAGATATACAATCGGCTGTCAAGCAACAAGCTTTTGTTCTATTGCATTTTATTTAGAATCATCTTCAGCCAACAAAACATGCCAAAAAAGTATTATAAACTGCAGTCTACAAACATCACAGGCTTTCTGGGATTTATTAAACAAGCAGCAGAAGAAATGATTATAGAAATAAAACAATAGATACTGTTATTGTTAAGAGCTGTAAAAATTCCAAACTTTAATTAAAAAGCAATGCTAAAATATTATAGGAAGTGGAAGGTAATAAAATCACAATGGGTTATTACACTTTCCATGTTTTGAAAATTCAAAGCAGATTTATGCTAGCAATCCAGGGTCTCATAACATTTAAATACTTGACATATTTTTATGATTCATACCAGTACAGACCTTCTTCAGATGAGCGGGAATCTCAGCACACCTAACACAGGTTTCCTTTGAGAAGAAGGCAGACATAAATGGATGCAAAATGTACTAGAGAGATTGCACTCAACGTCACTAACCTGAGCACATGGTGAGCTCAGCTCTATTAATCCATAAGTACATATCTCAACAGAACTAAATGTTTATTGTACTCTATGTTTTACATTTCATAGTAGTAGCAAAGAACTACTTTATTCTATTGAAACTGCAGAGATATGTAAATGTTACACGTTTTGTCCCAACCACTTTATAAAAGTAAGTTAACTGGAAGGACTGTTACCAGTAATTATAAAAGGAGTACAGCAAGTCTTCCACAGGCACAAAGAAATCCTTTATAAAAAAAAGAGTACTGCTATAGTTTGTTTTATGGCTTATACATATTTATTCACATTAACTATTAGCAGCATCACAAAAGAACAACCTCAACCAATGTTTCACATGTATGGACTTGGTGCATTCAAAAACTTCTGCTTGTGGTTTATCCGATTTCACTAGTTTTACTTTTTCACTAGCCTGGTTACATCCCTGACCAGTCACAAGGCACATTCTTTTTTTCCCTTTTAGTTTCCCCAAATAATATTTTTGTCCCACCAATTGTACAGGATTTCTATGACTTCTAGATATTGCGGATTGGTTCTCGTCTACAAGCCAGTTGACTATTGTTACTTTGTTGTTAGGGTTCAGTTTTAATCTCTGCTTCTTTCTTGCTCACGTCCTGACATCTTTTCCATGCATTGGTTTCTCCTATGTTCTTCAGGCATTTGGTAATTCCCATGTCTTAAATCTCCCACAGATTGTTTGACTTCCATTTGACGACCTATTTTGTTTGTACACCACAAGGTCTTTTATCCACCGATCACACACCTTCTTTTCAAAGCACTTTGCTGCAGTTTCTGGCATGATTGTCTTGCTTCGACAATGTTCTTCAAATAAACCTTCTGCCATCTTCCTGCTTACTGTATCTGTAAAAATAGTTTCCTAACACGGCAATGGAAGACCTGATCTCTTATGTGTATGGTTTATACGAAGCATCCTGGAGAACTTTGTACCCATGGTTTGTACAAAGAACTATTAATATTGTTAAAGCACATCTTAGTACCTGAAGGGGAATTATGAAGGTATCAGCTAACCTGAGGCTTAAAAAAAATGCAGCCACCCACTCATCGTCTTTCTCTATCCACCTGGTCCATTTTACCTATCTACTTCTTCTACTCCACCAACCCCATTCATTCCCTTTGGAGATCCTGTCTGCCTTTCCTCTACTTTAATAATAGCCATATATGAGATGCCTTTTCCCTCACTGGTTCACCACAATAATAATATCTACTATGCTCCAATACTTTCCACTGATATACGAAACATGCTGTCACGTTTACCACATCATCCCATCTGGGACCCCCACGTTACAATCTACACCAGTGTTACATGAGCCTGGCACATTTGTTTTAGACATGTGTAACTAATAACTATTATCACACATTGTACAAATCAGTACTAAATAATTATGAAAATTACAAGCACTCCAGTTGCACGTCACATCAACCTAAGGAAAGAAGAGGCATTACTGTGGAACAATTTTGAAAGTAATCACTGTATATAATGCTCTGCTGGGTTGATGTTTGTACCTAGAAATATTAACAATGTCAGAGATCTAAACAGTTAACAGAAAGCTTTTTATTAGCTAGTTATATCGTTTCTCAAATTATGACCCAAGCCTGGGAAGAAAATGGCTTTACAAGTCTCACAAAACTGTCTATAACATTTGTGCTAGTTTAACAGTAATGGTAATTGTTGTTTATTGAGCTATAACAGTATTTGGGCTTATGGCTGGAAAATAAAAGCCAACATTTTGGAAACTGGTTTTAGCACACATATACGGTATTTTTTCTTTTTCTTTCTCTAATGCTTGTTTTAATTATGTAGAATTTAAATGGTAGTGGGGGGGGGGGGGGTTTCAAATTGCTAATTTATTTAAGCTGTTTTTCTACTAATTTCCACACGTGTTCCAGTGTGTGATTCCTGGAAGATCCCTAAAACATATTACAAGGTAAATAGCTAAAAAAAATTGTTTATGTACCCTAAACTAATTCAATCATGTTAAAGTGGACCAAAATGAAAAACTGTAGGCAGTCAGTTGTTTTCTGTAGAAGACACAGGCCTTCTGCAATTAAACTTACTTGCCTGTTTAGCGTTTTATTTTGGAAAGTACCCTAATTTGTGCATGTGCAGCTCAGTGCATAATGCCAGGTATCCTGGCATTTTCTGGGCTGCCAGGAACAAATTACCTTAATGAGTTAAGTAATTCCTACCTGGCCAATTATTATGGCCAAAGAGCTGGAACCCAGAAGAAGACTGGTTAAAAATGACTGCACTTGTGAAGGAAAAATGTTTTTTTTTTACTGCAGAAGGGTCATTGTTTGTCCTTTCTGTGAGAATAGAGCTGCCTGTAATTTTTTAGTAATAAACATTAGTTGAAAGAGACCTGATTTAAAGAATGATAACTTGATATTTCAGAGGGAACATCCTGAAATGCTTCTTGTGCTATATTTATACCCCTATACCATAGCCTGAAAAACGTATCCTTAGTCCTGATTTTCTTCTGCATATAGCAGTGCTCCTCCTAGGGTGTGAGTGTGCCTTACCACCTCATGGGAACTGTGACATGAGGAAGCAAATAAATGTGAAATATCATTTACAACAACAAGTCAGGGTAAATGAGTAAGTTTCTATGAGCATTGGTTAAAAAAGGAAACAATTTAATGTACAAACATTTTACATTCATCTACTGTGTTATTAAATATTTATACCCCTTTTAAATGTAATTTGAGTTCTGTAACCACTATTTGATTGGTCTCACATCATGTTATTCTGCAATCAGCACTATTGGCCTGCTGATTAATGCTATTATTATATATAAACACTAGATGGGCAATGATAATCAAAATACACCTAAGCATCCGGAGTTATTTGGGACAGCTGCAGATGTATCAGTGTAAGCAAGGTCAGAATTTCCATCCTTTAGGTCAGGGTCGGCAAACTCTGGCCTTTAGGCCAGATACGGCTTAGCGTTCCCCGGCTGATACGGCCTAATGCTGGCCGGCAACCCATGGCTCCAGAGTCGCGGGTTGCCGGCTGGATCTGCCAGGGGCGTTAGGAACTACTCAAGCCGCCTCCATGCTGTTGCTCCCTTATTTACCGTGGCCGGAGTCGATACATCCGCAGCTGCGGTAAATAGGGAAGGCTCCCTGGAGGGAAATCCCTCTCCTCCGCAATGCATACAGAGGAGAGGAATTTCATTTCAGGGGCGTTCCCTAGTGTTGGGCATAGCCATTAGGGCAGGACACAGAGTCTGGCCTAGTATGCTCCCGCCAACCCCTGAAATACCCTTTTGGCAATGAAAGTTTGCCGACCCCTGCTTTAGATCCTGCTTAGAGTTACATTTCTGGAAGCTCACCAAAGGTTTGGATACATATAGATCAGTATCACAACAAAAGTGAGTAAATGCTCATATGCATTTATTGAAAAATAGAATCATAAAATAAAAAATGAAAGGGCTGCACATAAAAAGGAATAAGGGAACTGAAATAAAACTAATACACAAAATGATATTACATAAAATAAATCTTGCATCAGCATACTGATAATTATATATACAAATCAAAATGAACAATGTTGTCAAAACAATAAATTCCCACATACCCATCTAGTCATTGTCGAGTCTTGTATAACCATTTTCAACACCAGAATCCTGCATTTGTGTAAGTAAATCAAATTTTTAAGGATACAATCTGGTATATCAAAAATTTAGGATGCCAGTCCACTATATAGAGTTCATTGGAATATTATCGTTGTTTAAATATGGGTACAGAAATACACTTCATTCTTTTACTTGCTATTAGAAAATTTACTATAAATCTGCTGAGTTTACAAGGGAATAAGCAGAACAAAATGTATAGGTATCACAGTAATTGACAACAACTAACACCCTGCAATGTAATAGTATGTCAGATTCTAACTTATGGTATAAATGTTTGTATAGTAGGTAGAATGTATTCATGCGTTTAGTGCTTCCATTCAAACATAACTGGTTTCTCCAGCAAAATTCAAAGACAATTAGGTCAATGCCAGAAGTGGCATTTCACCCCATGAAAGTCGCATGACCAGTTTTTCTTTAGTATCCATACTGAATTATACTCTGTGCTCCTATTCCTGCAGTCTGTCATCCTGATCTATATAAATGGAGGAAAAGTGGTGTGTGTAGTGCAGTGTACTAGAAAGCAATAGCACTATTTGCTATCTTTTATAAATAAACCCCTTCATAATTGAAATCTATATTGGATCTAAATTTTAATGTCTTTGTTATGGTCAGGACTAAAAAAATAAAACTATAGTATAATTTTAAGTCACATAAATATAAAAATTATCCAGCCAACAGGCTGTAGTCCTTTTTGATTGCACTCACCATGAAAACATCTATTGATTACACAGAGAACAATATATAAAGGTGAAATATATACATATACTGGAAGAATCCGAACAATTACATATCTCATATTGTGATATTTGTGCAAAAATGTATCAAGAGGCAGCAGTCTGAAATAAAGCTATTTCTGCTTTAGCTAACTCATAGTGCTCTGGGAAGCCCAGGTCATGTATTGTATATTTATTTTTAGAGCAAAGATTATAAATATATAGCAAAAAATATGACAATACACTAGTTTTTCAAATCTGTTTCAGCTTTACTTTGTGAATTTTGTACAATTCATTACCCTAAAAGCCAAAACAAAGTAATGACTATGCATGGACAAGACCAGACATGGATATAAAGGTCTTGCAATCACTAACACAGATATAATAACTAATAACAGCAGTGCCATAGACAGTCAGGAAAAACTTGTACTTTTGGCCTGATGTTGTGTAAATGAAATTAATTTCTCCTCCAAAAAAACCCAAATTTTCTCAAGTCATTAAGGATTGAATTCTAATACTGTGTTCAATTAAGGCTGGGACAGTGTATTCTCACAGCACAAAAATGGTAGCACAAATAAGCTAGTGAGTCTGTGGGGTCTATTCCATGTCTAGCACCTTTGATCTACTTTAATGCCTGTCATCTGTATATTTATGGAAAAAAATATTTGACAATTTTACAATGCAAAATGATTCTTGCTGGCAACAAAAATCTGGGTCAGGGAGGAATTTCCCCTTGCATTATTAGTGTGGTCTAAAACTTACTTGTAATCCTTTCAAGCTTGATCAGCAAACTTTTTTTTCCAGAGTTGAGTAATATTTCTGTTTACTCACTCTCTGGGGAGCTTGAAAAAGATGTTTTTAGTTGGGAACAGAAAGGATATAAAGGATATGAAGCATCAGGAGGCTGCTCCTTGGCTCTATTGAAGACAATAGATCCTTGTAAAAATAAGAGTTGTTCCTTGACATTCATCCTGACACCAGTATCGTGGGACTAGGTTTAGGAAATGAATCATCACGTCTTCTCAATCTGCTGCTTTATGGTGGGTTATTCCATACTCATAATCAAGGAAACAATCTTCACTGGATGTTAACTTAACAATACATCTTAAATAAAGGGAACACAAGAGGCAAAAGATAAAATACATTATTTTTCATTAAACTTTGATGTTCCTAATTATTTTGCAGTTCCACAGAGGGATACCAGTTAACTTTTGGCTCAAGGTGAGAAATTACTTTTTTCATATTTAGTTGCCTGGCAGGACACGGATTCTAGAAACGCAAGCATACAGGAATGGGAATCTCAAACAATAGCCATAATGATTTTAGGAAACGTATGCTATGGGAATAAAGTAAACAAATCCAGCAAATTAAGTTGGATTTTGACAGTCTTGGTAATAAAGTTTTACAGCAGAGTTTTCTCTGCCTTTTTAACCCTTGCAATAACTTTCAGGTCTTCAGGGAACCCCTGCTATAATGACTATATCAACAGATGACAGTACATTAGAGTGGTAGTTGAGTAGAGTAGTAGAAGAATGTCACCCTTACAGATAGCCAAAAGATCATTGATGTCAGTTAAACTGACCAGAGAGACTGGCTCAAGGAACCACTAGCAACCTCTAGAGGAACCCTAGTTGAGAAACGTCCCACAGGGTCTGTTAGGCCATAAAAGAATATGCATATTTGGTTTGTTACACTATTGCGGAGACTTTCCGTACAAATATTTATTTAAAAGTGCAAAATATGGGCTGATCCTGCCAATGTGCCTATATTCCTTGTAGTGCAACTATGCTACCTGCAGCCTTTTCACCTGCTTAGCAAAGTTGAATGTTTTTTTGCATCTATACCAATATTTATAGTATTATAGCAAAGCCATGACTATGAGTGATGGGCTCTCCTCTACTGCTCTAGACAATTTTTATTGAGAAAGTGGCTCCTGCATAGAACCTTGCTGTTGAGGACTGCATAGCATTACACAAGCATCCTGTGCTTGCTTTTAAACAGCAATATCACAAACACTAGTAACACACTGTGGCTTTTGACATCACTCACAACTCTTTAGCAAAACTAGGGACTAGAATAATATTTCATCAGTTTATTTGGTGGCAAGTCTTTTTAAATTTGTCTACTGTTATGTACTAAAAATGTCATCTGGTGGGATATAGAACCTATACAGACACTTTAAAGACCCAGCTAAGCAAAGCTCATTTTTAGTTAAATAGATGAATATATTGGTTTGCAATCAAAGCACAACTAGATCTTACTGACCTTTACAGCCCAAGATGGCACCATCATCTTAGCCTGTATTTAATTCTGCAGTGTCATGGTGGTGTATGTTTGATCAGCTATTTAAGAGCTTGAAAGTAGGGTTAAGGACTAATAGACCTATACTGGAAAAACTAATGGCATGCAGATTTGTAACGGTTTTAGGAACAGCTTTAAAAATGGGGTAATTCTTCTTAACATGCTACTTGACTACTCATTGAAAACATGCAAAAATGTAGGAAGCAATTATATTACTATGGCTATCCATACTTACACTTGCCTGCTCATCACAGAAAGAAAATGTAGAATTATAATGATAATAGAATAACTAAAGAAGAATTCCAGCCTAACAGCTAAACACACTGTTTAAATACACATATGTTTTCTGGATTTTCTGCTAACAGTTTTCTCATTTGGCCAACTATTCTTGCAACATCTATATACTTTGCTACTTAATAAGTCTGCAATGCTACTTCATCATTTCCATTACTGCTTTCTGGGTCAATTACCTGCTCACCAGACAGTAATGATGATGCTGGTTCACTAATCAGTAAGGAGTCTGCAAGTAATATATAAAGCAGAACTGCTGAACTAGAAGAATAATTGCTTAATCAGGAATGACGTGTGTCACCTGTCTGGTTTTGCAGTGTGGAAAATGTGTGTTAATCACAAGACTGGCTGTCTGTGATGGTTGATGCCTAGTAATAGCCACATTTAGCTGAACATTTACCTGTTATACTAAAGACAATTTATACGTAGCTTCCTCAGTTTTAATTAGTGTCCAAAACACATGGTAGCCATTTTTAGCAAACAGATTCACCTTAATCCAATCTCCATTTACCATGTCAGTGCCAATGTAGTTTTTGCATAATCAAGATCTGCCATTACAAATTCCATGGTGAATAAATTTAACAGGCAACACAGAATAAAAACAATCTTTTAACTTTCCTTTATTCTTTTAAAAGTTATAAGTATAAGTGTAGGTTTAAATTTATAGGTATATAGGTTGAAATAAAACACAATTAGGTTCAATCAATAGAAAAAATAATGAAATAAAAACACCTTACTTAGCATGTAAGCAAGTTAAGGGTTGCTGGTCAGATGTTCGTACAGATATATATATCTATGTACACAGCAAACACTGAAGGGAGGTTTGTATGCTAGACAAAAAACAATCAGCATGACGAATAGCATATTCCCACATTAAGGGCATAATTGGGGTACAAAGATACTTCAATCAAGATACAATCAGTACCAACTACATACACCATGCATACCATACACCTAACATGTATACTGAGAGTTCCAGTGTTCAAATTAAATAAGGGTACATTTTTATCTGTCTCTAGAATAGTTGATACAAGACACAATTAGTTGATTCTTCCTGCTTATGCCAAAATCTAACCTTACCATTTGCATGTCACAGCAGAAATTTGGCATTTGTCAGAAAAGTACATTTTTTTCCAGCCCTAATTTATCTAGTTTTAGTAATTTAATGCTGAGTGTAGCCATACTTTTATATTCCCAAGTGACAAGAATGGAACCAAATGTGTTCTGCAGTTGTAGTTCATCCCCGTCATTGCTTTAAGTGTTGTATATTATAAGGTTGCATGTTTTTCTACACATTGCTGTAGCTAAGAGTGTTTACTCTAAAGTTTTACAATTCCTTTATGTCAGCCTACACAAGTCTGGCCATTCTACACCATCAATAACAAAGTGTCTTCACCCATTACTCTTTAGATCAGCCTTTTCTGATCTTTGTAACATGGTAGAACCCTTGAAGTAACATTCAGATTTTCAGGGAACCCCTTCTATAACTTTATCCCCATCTCACAGTATATTATAGTGGTGGTCATTGGGAAGAATTCTACCCTTACTGACAGCCAAAACGATCACTCGTGCCACTTAAATTGACCTGAGGTACAAATTGCTCATTGCTAAAGGAACCCCTATCAAGCTCTGGAGGAGTCCTAGAGTTCCACGGAACCTTGGTGGAGAAACACTAATGTAGATGTTTTTTATTGACCATTATCTATAAAAAGACTATAGTAAGTAAATATTCCAGGAGGGAAGCAGTTTTTGGAATTCTTCGCCCACAACATTATGGATTTTGATTGTTTAGGTGCTTTGTTTTAAAAGCCATCTTCATACATAAGGTGTGATTTGTTAAAGCTCTCCAAGGCTGGAGAGGATACACTTTCATCAGTGCAGATGGGTGATCCTGCAAACCTGCTAGCAAATGTTTTGAATCCTGGAACAGATCCATTCCAGGCTTGCCGGATCACCCAGCTTCACTGATGAAAGTATATCCTCTCCAGCCTTGGAGAGCTTTTCTAAATCAAGCCTTTTGTCTGTATGTGTTATGGTTTCTTTGTAAATTCAAAAGCCAGATTCTGATTCTACAATGTCCTAAATAGGATAATATAAAACTGCTGAAGACAACAGAATTTAAGATAACTACAGCTGATTTAGCCCCAGTTCATAATAAAAATTATTACAAATGACAGCCAGCATTCTTATCTCAATGTATTTATTTACATCAGAAGATGTTGCATGAGAAGCCCAGGGCTTGTTCTTTTTAACTGCAGACTTTGAAAACAAAAGAAATATTATGTAGTTCAATGGCTCACATTTACGTGACCTTACAAGTTACCTTACAAGGTATCCCCAGAGACCACCAAACTCTCTCCTCTACAATCTATAATGAATGCTGCAGCCAGACTCATCCATCCTTCCCACCACTTCTCTGCTGCATCTCTCTGTTGTTCCCTTCATTGGCTTCCATTTCACCTGAGAATCAAATTCTGTGCTTTGCCTTCAAATCCTTACACAGCTCTTGTCCAACTTACCTGTCTGACCTGTTAAAAAATACTCTCCCAGGTGCTCTCTTCCCTCATCCAATTACCTACTAATGACTTCCTCACTCATAACCTCCTCACATTCACGACTGCAAAACTTTCCTAAAGCTTCCCCAACTCTCTGGAACGGTCTTCTCCGTCCTATTCGGCTTGCTCCTACCTTCTGCTCATTTAAAAGAGCACTCAAAACCCATTTTTTCAAGCTTGCCTACCTGTCTTTTTCTGTTTCTTAAAACCCTCACTACTACTCATCACTCCATATCTCCCCTCCCACTGTGTGATACTTCCCCCACCTACTAGATTGTAAGCTCTTGTGGACAAGGTCCTCCCCTCCTCCTGTTTCACTGTCTGTAACTGTCTGTCTGTCCTAGTTCTTGTAAAACGCTGCTTAATATGTTGTCCCTGTATAAATCCTGGTAATTATTATTATTAATAATAATAATAATAATAATAATAATGTTAATAATAATAATAATATTAATAATAATAATAATATTGCAAGCAATTGGATTTATACTTAAGTGACACATTAGGGTCTGTCAAAGGGCTTTTGTTCACTTTAAACAAGTTTGGCATTCCCATACAGGTCTATAGGATAGTTCTCTGCCAAACCTGCTATATATGAAACCTCCTTGAAGTAGGCCAACTGCAAGTCAAGAGTTCTGAATGATCCTACCTCAAACTGATGTCAATACAAGCCCTTAAAATATTTGTCACTACTTTGTTCTACTTTCTACTGAAGTATTGAATATTAAGTTTTTTTTTCGGGTATAACAAAAAAAAAGAATAAGTTGATTTTAACTATGGCTGGCAATGATGTTGCAGTGCAGTTACCGCTTTCTCATGACACTACAAGAATCCTCTAACCACGGCAGACCTATACTGAATGAATGGGGGAGGCAGTAAACAATACTTTACTGCTCACAGCCTCCTGCTGTCAAATCTGCAGACACTGGTTCTTCAGGAAATAGCGCTGCAGTGTGAGTGAGTGGTAAGGTGCCAGCTGCAGGAAGTCATGCAAGATCGCAGATCTAATGGTAACAATGTTTTGGACTTTTTATAAACATCCTACATTTTGTAATTAAAAGTTTACATGGAGCCAATTTTTGTTTAATAAATACTCAGGTTGTATTTTCAGCTTTGGTGTGTTAGGCTACGTACACACGTCAGATGATTCTCATACAATATTTGCCCCAGGGCTGATATGAAACGAGAATCCGGTGTGTGTACAGCGCTTATCGTTCATGGATCTGTTCTGGGAGATCCATGAACGTCGAATGATCGTAGTGAAGGGGAGAGAGCACAGTGTG
Organism: Pyxicephalus adspersus; assembly: GCF_032062135.1. Lineage (NCBI taxonomy): Eukaryota > Metazoa > Chordata > Amphibia > Anura > Pyxicephalidae > Pyxicephalus > Pyxicephalus adspersus. Next base: position 77,492,520 of record NC_092860.1, read on the forward strand.
GTGCCGCACGTTTCATCACTTCCCCCCCTCCCCTCTCCATGGAGCAGATTGACGCTGTATGAACAAAGCTCGTTCAGTCTTTGGTCGTTGAAAAGGATTGTGAAAGATCCTGACCAATAACAATTATTGAACATGTGTACACTTACACCTTACACTGATTATTTGTTTTTTACCACTACTTTTAGCTATAGGTTGGCCGACTGATTGTAAACAATAGATATACATTTTTAAAAGAGGCAAACACTAACAATGGAAAAGAGGAAGCATATCGTTAATAATTAATTAAAGTTAGGCTAAACAAAACTGATAAAAATTTGTGTAAATATGGCCGCTCCATGTATTCAAACCAAAGGTTAAAGATTTGATAGTGTTAGGTGGGGCCTGGTGTCAATCTTTAGATTTTGTAGCTTTAAGATACTCTAATAATGAGATTGGTCAGACATTGTTCCCAAGTTTGTTGCTTGCCTGTCTATCTTTATATTCCATTCCATTTTGTTGCTTTACATTGTTATTTTTATTTTTGTAGGAGAGAGTTAAAACTGCTTCATTGCCATCTGTGTCTCATTAGGGATAAATCCCTTTGGTTTCTGTTCTGTACACTTAACAGAAAGTGAGAGAAAAACTTTCTCTTCTCATGTGAGGAATATCCCCTATTAGGCAGTTTTTACAGGAAAAAGTTTTCACATTTTGGATTTTCCCCACTGACATTGGTAAACCGGATAATTAAGAAAAGTGAATATCGATAACTAGGTCAAAGCCAACCCCCCCCCCCCCCCCCCCCCCAAAAAAAAAAAAAAAAAACTTTTTTTTCCTTTGGATAAACTTTATTTGCAGATATCCTACTAATAGGGTCCCCAGGAGATATAAGAAATCGTCATGTGGTTTGACATCTTCAGATTCAATTAAGAGCTGAAATATTAGTATAGGATGAACTGACCTTTTAATACACATTACAGCTTTAATCAATCTGGTTTATTTTAAACTTTTCACTACAATTTCAGTTGAATCTCTTGCTCATCCCTACTGGCCACATATACTGCTTAACATTAAAGAAAAAATGTAATTTATCTTGAACATATTTAAAGTTCTTGATTCTAATGTCATTAGAAAAGTTTTAATTTTTCTGGTATATGTCAAACTTTGGAAAGCCAGATACATGGAGTATGACATTTCCATAATTTTCTTTACTAAACAGGTACATTGAAGGTGATTGGAATGGTTTAGCAAGGTAATGGTTTGACCTATATAGAGCAAATTATATTAAGGTTCTACTAAACCTGTTCAAATTTATCTAGTTGATGTGAATGTAATGTATTTTTATAGTTTATATAGTTATGCTGCAAGGTCAGATCATTCATTTCCAAGCTGTTTTTATAAACTAAATATGGTTCAATATACTTTACATTAGTTCTGAAAGTACAAGCCTCCAACAGTTTAATGAACTCTACCTGTGGTGATATCATTTTATGTACTGTTTTCCAACTTTCTGAGTGATTGCTAACTCTCTGTGATAATTTAAATACACACAGAAATAAATGGTACATAAAATGGAATTACTCATGTAACAAAAATATTATAAAACATGCAATAAATAGAACATGCAAGCAAAAAAGACAATGTGCAGGCAGACCCCACATTCAAATGTCTCAGATTGTTTTTTTTTATTATTATTAATTAAATCAAAACCTTATGTTGAAGTGGCCATATAGTTCAGAGCACAAAAAGTAACTATAATGGAAATATTATAAAAAAATACAAACAAATCTCATGGTCTGTTCATTGCTCCATTTACACGTCAACAAACCATAGGCCAAATCTCTGCAGAAATCCAACAAAGATATATCAATATCACCCTACAAGCATCAATCACTCTTTGTGGAGCTAAAAATCATAGTGTTTATTTTAGGCACTAGGACTTCAGCAACATCTGTTCTTGATGCCAGGATTTTGTTACAGAAAACAACAGGAGCTGCCCCAACCATCACTGACTGGTAATCTATCCATCATGGTTGACCAGGCCATATTTGACATGACCTCTTTGACATGTCAACAGGTCAGATTACTCATGATGGGGCACCAATGACATGTGTCCAATTTCTACACCACAAAGGAAATGGCGCTGATTTCTTCGAGAATGCAGATCCCTCTGCTATCATGAAAATGATGATAATTCTGAGAATGTGGCAATGCGATTGAAATCTCAATTTTCGATTACTATGTTTTTAAGGTGCCATGACCATTTATGGAAAACTGTTTTATAAAAATAACCATCATAAAAATATTATAATATTGTTAAAAAGACTTATGTGTGTGCAAACTGACAATATATTTTACATTTATTGTACCTTGCTATAAGTAAAACATTAAAATTAAAACACTATCATGGACTGGATTTTATATGCCTTTGGATTTCTTTTTTTGTATTTTGTAATAATTATCTATTACTTTTATCTCCTTATGCCTAATTTAGATTTCAAATCTCTATTCTATATACTGCAAACAATGCATTGGTCCTGTCAACTCATGTCAAGAAACACTTATAGGGCAGAATTATGTATATGCATTAGAATGCTATTGTTGCTTTAAGTTGGTATTATTAAAACTTTAGGAAAAAAAACCTTGTCCTGTTGGCAATTACACAGCCATATGCTGAAACATGGAAATGGGTTAAAAATATTTTAACATTTAAATTCATTCTTACATATGCAACACACCATAATTTAATATTTCATGCTGCAGTCAATTCAAGTAATTTCATTTATATCTCTTTTTACGGTATAAATTAAGCCTGAAACACCATCATACTTCACAGTGTTTGAAGTAACTAGTTTTTAAATGAAAACCTATAATAAAGAATGTATTAAAGAAAGTATTATTTCTTTTTAATATCCTTTCTCAAAGAACGATATACTTGAAACAGTAAATCCCAAATTTAATTGCCTGGCCATAATAAATATAGTAGATCACTGACATTTTGCCTACATATGCTGTGCTTTTCCCAGGGTATAAAATACCGGTTTAAGTCTTCTTGGTATCTTCTTCAGTAATAATGTAAGATTTTATTCCACAGAAACCGGCATAGGGGAAGTATAAAAATTTTATGTTCCAACATCCAGATGCTTTGCAATCTTGGTCTGAGGCTGAGCCACATTTCATGTTATGTCTTTTCATTCAGAAGCAGTTAAATAAGCAGTCTGTCATCTAGGTTTCTTTCACTGAACTGGGTCTTAAAGATATATTAAAAGATCCATACCTGCAGTCTGGCAATATGTCAGATACCATCATGTCTGGTGTGCCTTGGAGTTAACTCAAACTACTCAGCCCCAATTTCTTTAAAAAAGGAAAAATCACACCTCACACAATACCGGGCAGCACAATGGTTTAGAGGTAAGTGCTCTGGCCTTTGCAGCGCTAGGTCCCTGTTTTGAATCTCAGTCAGGTACTATCTGCATTGAGTTAGCAGGTTCTCCCTGTGTTTGCATGGGTTTCCTCCGGGTACTCTGGTTTCCTCCCAAGTTCCGAAAACATGCAATTCAGTTAATTGGTTTCCCCCCACAAATAGACCTTAGACTCTATTAAAGACATATGATTGAGGTAGGCCCCCTTGAGGGACAGCTAGTGACACAAATTTGGACTATGTAAAGCTCTGTGTAATGTGTTGGCTCTGTAAATTAGTAATAATAAAAAACCCTCTGTGGCAAAATTATTCCTTTAATTTTTTTATTTGGAAAATGTGTTGGTATACATTATGTGCAAGGGCAGAATTTCAATCAGGTCCCTATACTTCTTGCTTAGTGCAAACTGTTTATTGGGCAATTGTGGCTCTGACTTCCTTAACCACACTATGTAAGCCAAGTCTGTCCACTGTTCTGTCAGTGAACAGTTATTTAAATCCAATTCTAAGGATAGCAGATACTCCCCAGGATTGTTATACCAAGGGTGTTTTTATTACTATTTGAAATTTTCCAAACACCCAGAATTAGTAAATTTTTTTTTTAAGCCAAAAGACAAACTACTCAAAAAAGGCACGTGAAGCTAGACACTGCCATCAGGGAAAAATAATAATGCAAAAAAAAGACTGTCATAAACATTCGTTATGTAGCTTTGAGGTTTAGCATAACTTTACACACACACACATATATATATATATATATATATATATATATATATATCATGAAAAATCACATACACAGAAACATTTATCTAAAGGTATATTACAATTGCCTTTTACAATTTCAGTACTTAACTCACAGCTTAAAATCTAAGGTGGTTTGAATCCTAACAAGTTGTAATTTGTGTTTTATAGAAAGCAGTCCATAATGCTGACTTTGGTGAACTTGATTGTGGCTAGATGTCCATGAAATGTATGTTTTCTGTAAATCATGTAATTTACAATATGAATAATGGTTATATAGGGAATGCTGCACCTTTTCATTTACAATCAGACATTTTTATCTTCTAAAACCTATTTTCTCTTTTGTTGTTCCTAATGTAAACAGTAATGACAATAACCAGTGATCCGGAGCTGACAAATTGAGGTATGGAATTAGAAACTAATGTTAAACACTAAAGCCTGAGGCTCCAGCGTGACACAAAAGTTTTAAAGTTCTAAAAAAAAGACAGGAACATTTTTTTAAACATGGCACCTTTGCCCCCAGATGTCTTAGGTTCATTACTGCTGTTTCTCCTTAACATGCTCAAATGCAGTTTGTGCAATGTTTCATATGTTACTACTGGTTTTGAACAAGCCTAAACCTAAAAATATGTTTGTGAAGATTTTTATCTATATCATTATATATCTAGTAGTAGTCACATTCAACTTGAGTTGCTGGAGACTTTTCTAAACTGATGAAGTACCTTGGAAAACTATAGAATGTCTTCCGCATTACCAGTCCAAGTCCAGTTGTGGACTGGCCAACAACTACTACTAGCTAAAACTAAAAAATATGTAACTTCTAAAAATGGTACAGAATTATTGACCTGATTACTTAAATGAGGACTGTGGACAAATTAAATAAAAATATATATGGTACAGTCAATTACTGACATCAACACCGTTTTATTACTTTCCACTTCCTAAAGAGGTATAGTAAAATAGAACTGCAGTGTTGTCACCCTGTTGACAGGTTTTTCCTTTTCAGGGCTGTGGAGTCAGTACATAAATCCTCCAAATCTCCTCAATTTATAGTAATTCTGGCTCCAATTCTGATTCCTTTATAATAAATATGTATTTTCTATATTGATTGAACGTACACAATATACAAGGCATTTTATCATTGCCAATATGGTATTTCATTCCATGCTCATCAATTGTACAACTATATGAAGGAGGTGTCTGTTTTCAGTGAATTTCCAGGGCACTTCTATTTATTGCTCACAAAGGCAGCTTGCCAAAGATTTCAAGCAAGTCAATTGATGCGGTCATATTATCCGACACTAGGCTAACCGGTCCTCCCCAAATATGCTGCACTCCAAGCAAAGGAATGGGGAACTACTATGATAAAATACAGACCTGGGTAGAAATATATGTGGGGAGCATAGATCACCTTTTGGGTGATGAGCCCCTGCTTACATCCTAGGGTGATATACAGTTCATCTGCAAAAGGAAGTAAGGGGGGTAGGGTTCTCCTGTTAAACATTTTCCATGGACTGTCTGAAAAGTTTATGGGAGATAAACAGTACTTCTGCTTTTGATGTGCACAACATTCTAGGAAGATTTGTGACAGATCTTCAGAGAATGTCTATGTAGAATATGGTAGTACTATAGAATCTGGATTAAATTGTATAAACACAAATTTAATAATAAATCAGGATATCACGATCATAAGCCAAGTAAGTCTGAAACTCACACAGAGTTGGTCCTAGAGCTGACCAACAATAAATACATATGTTTGCACTCAAAAGAACTTGTTTAAACATATTACAGCACAAATTATAACCAATGTTTGTATTTCATGATCCAAAATAAAACTATGTATAAATGTCAGATAGCATAAAAAGTTCAGCTGAATTTCACACAAGTAAAACAACTACTCACTGGTAATACACTATAATACTATTTATAATGACTCTCATCTGTGAAATAGAAAATGTTAACACAATGGGCCTTATTAAAGCTCTCCAATAATAGAGAAGATAGACTGTCATGGGAGAACTTGGGCGATCCAGCAAACTTAGAATACATTTCTTGAAAATAATTTGCTATTAGTTGGCAAATGTTGTCAATCTTGGACCAGATGTATTCCAGGTTTGGTGGATCACTCCGGTTCCTCCAATGTGGTCTGTCTTCCCCAGTCTTAGAGAGCTTCATTAAATGAGACCCGTATTATTTTCTTACAAATTAAATTTATTTGGAGTTGGAATTGGTTGATTTTTGGCAACTCCAGGTACCCAAGAATTACTTCTGATTCTGACCTCAATAATACATTTCTGGTTTGTAATGGATGAACATTAGGTAGACCACAAACAAATTAAAGCCTAACTCCAGCTAACTTTTTAAGGAGTAGCAGCAATCTATTTTTTGTTTCAATCCGTTTTATTAGATTTTCAGAGAAAAAAATAACAGGTAACATAACAAAGAATCAAATATATAACACATACATCGTATCCAACATAACATTATAGGCTTCAGATTAACAGTCATTCAATACCAAAGAGCTGTACATACGGGAAGAAGCTTGGCATTCCTCCGGTGGAGGGATCACCCCCTCCGGGGCGTCCCTTCTGAGCCCCCTTCACTTTTGGGCCCATAAAGCCGGTTAGATAGGCGCAAAAGCGCTTACTCTGCAGGGATTCCCCAGGCGGGATACGGAGCTCAGGAATCTGCGTCCTGCTCCACCGCCATCAAGCCACGCCCCCCAGCAATCTATTTTTAACAAAATCCTATTAATCTGATATGAATAAAAACAGATTGTTCAAAGCGACATACTGTTTGATTTGTCCCAACCTTTTTTTTTTGCTTTTTGTGTGTAAATAAGGAGATTGGATAAATAAAGGAGTGAAATATAAAAACAAGAATTCATATGCTAAATATTGTCTTTACATGTATTTACCATATACAGGTAGCTGAATTTTTCACAACATTAACATTTAGCAACATTATATTTAGATATCCTTTGATTTAATAACACTGCTAGGTGTGACCACTAGGTTACTATTTTAAAATGAGAAGCTATCAGAATCAGTTTATCTTACCTTGTGACCCTACTGCATCAGCTACACAGAATACTGAGATAATGGTACTTTGTTTATGATCTAAGTATACAAAGTGATATGATGTGAACTTACTTTTGTGGTGCTTGGAGTGAATAGATTAAAAAAGATCAGTCAAAAAAAGAAGTTCAGAGGTTTGGAAACTGCACAAGAATGAGACCTCTTCACCATCCCAAAGACAAGCACCTTAAAAAAGAAAAAAAGGTTTTTATGTTAGATTTGATTCATCATTATCCCCTTGTTAAAATTTCATGTTATATTATCATGAGAATTTCTAGGACACACTGCTTTTGGGCTAACGACCAAGCATGCGTTTTAATGTTTCTGAAATGTTAACAGCTATGGTGCCATTAATTTAGTTTATTGGTACCTACAATATAAAATGTCTGTGAACTAATTTAACTGGCATTTGGAGCCTTAGCACCAATATTTGTAGCTTTTCTGCAAAAGTATTTTAGAATTTTAGGTCATTTACAAAATAGTGCCTGTTACAGAGAAATGGGTTATAGAATTCATGATGTAATAAACCTAGTGAATAGGAGGCATAATTCTAACACACATTCATACATGAAAAGAGCAATGATTATATGAGAAAACAATATCCATTAGCAACAAATCAGATATAATTTTTAACTCATGTTGGTCCCGAGAGAATTCTGTGAAAACCATATAAATTGGTGAATATCCCCAAAAGGTACACAGACATCAAAAAACCCAAACAAATTCTAACTCTTCCCCACTCAATCCATAATGAACCACTTTATGTGTGCTGCACAAAGCTTTGAGTTTTGTTATGGCCATTAATATTCCAAAACCATTACTGTAACCAATGTCCTTTCTTAAAGTCAATCTGTCAAAAAATAGATACGGAGGCTGCCATTGCTTGTGTTTGAATAATACTATATGCCTGATTGTTATGCTAGGTCTTTGCCTTCAGGCTTTACTACTTTCAAAGTTACTGACCCAGAATAAGTACGGAGATTAAGAGTTCTGACTTCACTTAAAGGCAAAAATAAACAAGTGATTATCATTTTAAGAAGTTTAGCAATGGCATCCATGCATTTCTTTCATGAGACAGTACTTTAAAGTATATCTCCAGGCAAACAGCTAAGTACAGAGCACAAAAACATATAAGGGAGCCAACGGTTTTGTATTTTTGTACATCCATTTCAAAGATGTCACGCAGCACAGCCGTCTGACTTTTCTCTGCTGCAGTTTGTTACATTTACAGGTCTCTTCCGCACCCCCAGCCTGCGAGTGAACAGAAAGTTTAATCACGCAATCATTCTGCACCCTCTGATTGGTTCCCTCTCCCAGTCTGAACTGCTTGATAAAATAAGTATGGTAAAGCTGCAATTATTTGTGTTTTTGCTTAACATATATCATATTCTGTATTTTAGAGCTAAATGTTGGAGAAGCAGCACAGTATGCATTGTATTTCTGTCCATCCATTTTTAAGATTTAGAAAAGTCTGTCTAGTGGTGTAGGAGACCTCATTGCTCTCCTGCAACTAAACCAAAAGGGATATGGATAAGCAACAATACCTGGCATCTTTTCTATCTGCCCGGAGTTTAGCTTTAAATGCTTATAAGAAAAAAATCACATTTCTAGGGAGCAAAGACTCTATTGAAAAAAATCCATTTAATGTGTGCTTCCAACATCCTATTAATCCTCACATTCTATACAAAATGTTCCCCTATCCTAGTTTTATTGTTATTTTAGCACGCCCACATACTGGGCACTGAACAAAATAAATGTGCTACAGCAGTGCTTGTTTTTATCAAAAAGTTTTGATGAGCTGCAATGGAAGCAAAGGAAGATCTAGTTATATTTTGTAGTGTGCCTGCGACAGTACCAGTTTTGTTTTTTTGTTACACCTTTTAAGCCTGCTTCAGCCAGCCAACTGGATCTGTCATTTTGTAGGTAATTAAGGTTCCTGTCTGAAGGTGTTATTTTCAAACATTTAAAGATACTGAGCTTTCATTAGAACAAATGTTGGATTCTCTGGTATCACACTCTCTAAACTTCTGTCCTCCTTCCTAAAATACCAATATTATTGGATTATCTTCTGAAGATACAATCTAGAATTACATTTAATACAAAGGTAGTTTTTCTTCTAATTCATAGGCTTTCTATGTGTACTGTACAACATTGTTTTTGCTTCCCTTGTATTTGTCATTTCTAATGTTTAAAGGAATAAAATGTAGATTAAATGTTTATAATTATTACTGGACATAATTTGTTTAATTTAGGTGGCATTTTTTCTTGTATATGTAACTTTACATGAAAGGAGGTCAAGTCCTCCTTTAAAAATGGCAATCTTTAATTACAAACTTGTGTGGACAACTATACTTGAATTAGGTTCAGCTCACAAAAGAATTTGGTGTACTTTTTAAATTTCACCAATGTCCAAAAAATTTCTAAGCAGTTATGATGACCATTGCCTAACTCTAATATCTTGGTATTCTTTGCAGGCAGTCCTTTATTATTTTACATGGGCCAAATTAGATTTATGAATCTGTAGGGTTTCAATTAGAGACTGTGACTGTAAACCAAGGGTGTCAATTAAACAGCTTTCTCTGGTTTCACTGCACACAATCAGCTTCTTATAGGGTGCATTATATTATATTTACAGTAACCACTCAAAAACAGCCAGATGGTTACTGAAAAGTGCTGGGTGGTGCACCCGACTAAAAGGGACTGGGGAGAACACTATAGAACCTGATTTATTTCCTAGCTAATAGACATCCAGCATCTAGTCATTTTGTCCCCAGAGAGGAAATGTCCTTGGTCCACCCCGTTTTTTTAATTTATTAGATTGAGGTCCTTTTAACCATTGAGGCCCAACATCATATGAAGGCATTACCTTGTGCAGTCTGCATAAGTCTGGGTACGTTGTTTTCAACGATCTATGTAGAAGACCTTAGCTGCCCCTCCAACCAGCCAAGATTTTCCTGCAGTAGCTGTCTCTACTCCCTTAAAATATATCAATCTTTCCTATAAAATATATCAATATAATTAATATAATTTCAATATAGAAAATACATCAGTGGAACTTGACATAATTTTGTAGTGTTTGAGATAGCTTGGCATAACTGGACTCTGCATACATATGTGTTGCAGTTATGTAACAGGTCATGCCCTACCCTAGCCTGTGAAAGGACAGTGAAAAGAAGAAAAAGTAGAATCTTGGGCTCTTCTATTTATCATTTAATTTTCTATCATTATCAGTGCATCCCCTAATTGTCTCCTTGTGTTGTTTTTCCCTCTTTCAGTCTGAGATCTCCTGTAAAGGAGATTGTAAAAGATTAAAATCAAATCAAGTGTAGGCACTTCCAGTACTTACTTCAACAAAATACAGCTAATTATGTATTGAGGAATACAAAACTGCATTATATTGTGTTTCCAGCTTTAAGTATTGACCTTTCAGTCCTTATTTCTACTGATAAGTTTGGCACTAAACGTAATGCTACCATAACCCAAAGGATTTGCAAGTTCACTGCATCAGAGATGAAATATTTCCTGACAGTTCCCCGTTGAAGCTGTTTATATTGTCCTCATGCCAAAGTTGTTACATGAGTTTCCGAAAACCTCATGCTACTTTAATTAACAATCTCTATGAAATGCCCCAAAAAGGCTTGTTTGCACAGAAAGATGAAAATCCCACATAAACTCAGAATTCCGGCATGGCGAAAATTCAAAGATGCTTTTATTCTAAATAAGCTGCTATTTCTAATATTCGATTCATGAATTTATTAATCCTTCTTTCTGGAAAGTCATATGCTGTTGCCTTAAGCTATATAACTTTCTGATCTTAACTGAAAGAACAGCCAAAAACAAAAAAAAAAGAATAGTGACAGACATAACAAAATAATCCTCGTTATAAACTCCAGAAATGAGCAGATGGATGCACTTTTCCTAGCTTTAGCTGCCTTGACTTCTCTTAATAACACAGATTCTAAATAACTCACAGCATAGTATATGACAGAGTTTGGTTTACTGGATGTCTTAGGCATTCTTTAATTTGTATGGATCGACTGCCTGCACACATTTATATCTGATGGTAGAATTACTGACTTATCTGCCTGAGATGTATCAACAGCAATGTTGTCTTACTGTAATGCAATATATTCACATACATTCAAAAAGTCTATCAAAGTATAATTGTGGCCTAAAGGAGACCACACAATAAGATTACAGCTTTGTATGCCACAAGGATTCTTTTTGACCCTGAATTATTTTAGGTGTATGTAAATTTCAAATTTGTTTTCAGTATGTTTAGCACTATGTAACGGTTGAACTGTAGCAATTTTTTGAATCTATTGCAGTTTCTCATCTGGAGATTTTCCCAGCAATAGCATTTTCTATTTCACACTTACAACGCATACTTCAATCTCACAATTAGCAGCAGTCATGTCAATGCTCCTTCATTTGGCAATTGGGACTATTATATTTTTTTTTTAAATATTGTAATAATTTTACTCTTCCACATGCAATCCAAACTAAAAATAACCCTTATTTGCCTGGATCTAGGTAAAGAATGCAACAAAGGGCCTTGGGGGGAGGTGGAGATATAAATTCACTCTCAATTACAAGCTCCCAACCCTTATTTATTTCTGTTCATTGCTTTTTTGCTTGTATTGAGTTTTTCCCCAATGTCAGTGATAACCCGATACACCTGTAGGATGCAGTAGCAAATGTGAGCTTTGAAACTACAGTTGTACACTTTATTTTATTTAGAGATCTATGCTCTAAAAAAAGTACAACTTTTGAAAAAGATTGGCACTAACATTCAAAGGTAGTTAGGAATGGAGGCAAAGTACAACTCTCAGCTGCCATTTAAACATTTATATTGAGCAGGATAGTGGGGGGAGATATTGAGGGGCATAACTAGAAATCTGTGGGCTCCCCCTGCAAAATTTTGAATGCCCACTTTCATTTCCAAACTAAAAACAGGCCCGTATTACAGTGAAGTAAAACAAAACAAAAAATGCAGATCGTTGTTTCTTAGTAGGCTCAGCAGAAAAGCAAAGCAAAGGGCAAATTCTTTAGGTAGCAGCTCTGCACAAAGCCTTTTGCTTGCAATGTTCATGAACTTAGCAGCAGGGTTAGAGTGACCTGGCATGCACCCAACGTATTGAATATCACTGTCACCCCTTCTTTAACCCCCATTACTGCCAAGGTCGGAAACGGCCTTGGTCATGGTTATGTCAAAGAAGAATGTAGAACCAGTCTTTCAAATCTGCCCCATTGATCTTTGTCCCAGGAACTGTAAACAGAAAGTTGTTCCTGCAGCCATAAATAATAGAAAATTTATAAATTAGAAAAGGTAGTTATGCCCAAGTCTTCATCTAAAGATTAGGATTTAAACATGGTTTTCCCTTCTAATGGCACCTTTATATTTTACACCCAGCTAGATCTAGACTGGTTAGTTTTATTTCTCTGTCGATTAAAATGAAAAAAAAAATTAAATTCCAGTCTCGTGGTTAGTCTATTAAAAAGGGGTTAAGCATAAGTACACAATTAGAAGAGTAATTTAAAGGTCACACTGGAAGCTGCAAGCCAGAAGATCAAAGACTGATAGATCTGTTATATCATTCTGAGCACAAACATAACCTATTCACAGGCTGGATATAACAGACTTCTTTTATTACTGAGAGCCAGGGAAATAATACAATCACAGATATGATATGATTTTTATGGGATGTAATATGTTGGATAGGCTCCAATAGGATTTATTTTGAATCTGAACTAAAACACATATTTAGTTAAATGTAAAACCAATTAAACATACTGTTTCAAATATTTTTGCATGAATGCAAATTGGTATTACATTACATATTTGGTTACTGTTCCAACTGCTTTTGGGGCTGCAACATACAGGACTCAAGAAGTCAAGAACTTTTGTTTTCGGACAAATAGGCATATAGCATATTAGAAAAGACCAGTTCACAATCTTTGCTTAGAAGGTCTATACCTGACTTTGACTTGCTCAAATATATTCTTAGGTGCCAAGCAAACAACGTTGAATTTGTTTCAAGTTTAGAAACCAGTACCATATGCCAAACCTGATTTGAGTTGAACACAAAACTAATGTTTACCTTTACCAATTGTTTAGTTGGCAAGGTGAGCATTACCTGTGAGCCCATTTTATAGATACACAGTGGGCAGCATTACCATTAAATGGCCAATGAGTACACTTGGTGTGTAGCTTACAGTTGATTTACAGCCGATTCTTGCTTTATTAGAAACATAAGCTGTGAGCCTCTTGTTTTATAAACCACAGGCACAGTTTGTCTGCTATTCTGTAATCTTGCTTTGATTTTGTTTTTTTTTTTACAGAAGTTTTTTTTTACCGGTCAAATTTCCCATGTAGGTTTTTTTTTGGGTGCAATCTCTTTCTGATAGATGAATGTATGTTGGCACCAACCATTTCAAGAGTTTCCTGCAAATCCCACTATATATGTATGGGGTTTGCCTTAACACTAAATAATTAGCTATTGGACTGAATTTGCTGGCTTGCCAGTCTAGAATAACATTAGCAGTCAGCTGACATCTATACCCTGTGTAGATTGTTTCCTTTACAGTTAAATGATTAGGTTCAAATAATTTACCAATCTATTCAAATCCCTTGCTAAACTCATATACACCCACAATCCTCTTTCTAATGGCTTTAGAGAGTTCTTTTATTCTTAGCAAATAAAAAACTAAAGAGAATACACAACCCCTGATAGCTGAAGTTTAAAAAGACCACCAACGTCTTTCCTATGGATGTTCCTATTATTGGCACCTAATCTGATAAATATGCTAAAACACTCAACAATTTCCATGAGGTGTACCTAATTTTTTCCATTACTGTAAAAATCTTTAAATTTGTAAATATAAACTACATTAATCCAGAACAATACCATTCAAACCATTTATTGTAAATACATTCAAAAGTGATATAGTCATACTTATTTCAAAAACCCCAGCAATATATTTCTCATTATTACTCATCACACGTTAGCCAGCACATCACATGTGAGCCAGCATATAATTGAGCAGATGTGGTTCTAATGGTCACTTTCGCTTCCCGTATCATTCACATCTTTCCTTGTACAAGATGCCAAAGAGGACATGTCAAATGTCAAAAAAGTCTACATACATATTACAATAATACCAAAGTTAAGCTTTTGCAGCCACACAACACCAATGAAACCAAGCTGCCAACTGTCACAATATACCCGCTGTATTTCTTAATTTCTTAAGTCTTTCATAATGTTTAATAATACATTGAATATTAACTGTAAGTGAATCCCAAATGTTTTGGGATTTTTCTTTCTTGGCCAGATAATGAGAAAACAAATTAAGCAGTACTGATGAACAAAGTCTGTAATATCCAAAGACTGAATCCCTTTTGCCAAAAAAAATAAGACTGTATTTTATTCAAAATCTGTGTACTTAGTGAGTAAATGAGTGCTATCATTTATTTAGCTCCATTTTAATAGGATTCTTCTTTGAAAACAAAGTTATACTCCCCATGATATGAGTAACACATGTTTTATTACGTTACCAAAGCCGGCAAATGGACATTTTTGGGAAATAACATTTTTTCCTCAGTATTCCCATGTGTGCTTTTGCTTTCAGTTTTGCCAAATTCTTATATGAAAATTCACATTGGTTCACACTATATTAATCTTTCTTGTAAAATAAAGCCGTTATATTGTTTAAAATAGAAACTAATATGACATTTTCCAAGTCCATGTCACCAGTTTTCCATGCTCCACATGCAACAAAACAATTATGTCTATTTGTTTACCATATGTAAAATTCTCTCTGCTACAAAATGTCATAATTTGAAATATGTCCAAATACTAATCTTTCTGTAGTATATACTTTTACAGTTTTCATATACAACTTATGGGTAACATTTAATTCAATACAGTTAGTCAAAAACACAGTACATAACAGGCCTGATTTATTAAAGCTCCCCAAGACTGGAGAAGATAGACTATCATGGGAATAGCTGGGTGATCCATCAACTTTTATTCATAAAAAATTAAAAAAACAATGATTGTATGTTCTCCTCTGAACTAAGATCAGCAACATACCTTTATATTATTTCTGTAGGATATAATTGATCAGATATTCCTACTTCTTTTCTGTAGAATGACATCGAGTCTTCAAGCAGGAATTAGGGATATCTTCAAAATGGGATATCACAAAGGTATGCAGCTTTGCAGGAAAACATACAAGTACATTTTATTTGATAAAAAATCTGAAGTTAGGGTTCACTTTAATAAAGCCTAACTAGTTTTTATTATCTCATTCATTCCCTTGAAGAAAGGTTTTGAGATTTGTAGCTCTAAATTAAAAAGCTCTGCAACATCCTCACCTTTCAAAGGACTTTGTTCCACAACCGGCTTGCAATACACTGGAACTACTATAAACAATGTGGTCTTGTGGGGAAATGCTACATATTCAGTGTCAGCAGTAACTGGATTACTGACTCAACCCAGATTTACAGATTGCAGCAAGTAGTTGAATATACCTAGCATTTAATATCGCTAGAAAACATATGCTTGAGTGTGAGTTATATGAAAGTAAGCTGAAATATAATTGACTATAACATAGCTGAAGGCCTTGGGGAAAAAATCCATTTCCAGTATTGTGTATGGCTGCCGGTATTGAATTTGGAAAAACTCCATGGTGTAAATAATTAGATTATTTTGTCTTCATTGTGATTTCCTTGTACAAAACAACTGTGTAAACAAGGCACAGCTGGAAAGGTTAAAGTATATATAATCCCATTATTTCAAGAGCATGGGAGGGTTAAAACCACTGCGTTTTTGGCCATTTGTATCACATTTGTGTATTTTTGTATACTCAGTTATAAGTAAAATATATTTTTTTAATGTGAGGGATATTCTCTGTTAAACAGCTGTCACAAGAAGATTTCCCCTCTATTACTTTTCTCATGGGCTGAGGACCCCTGCTTTATAACATTTTTCAATGTTATTGCTGTTTATGATAAATGTAGAGCCGCATACATCTTTCACGATCCTTTCCAACGACTAAGCACTCCACGATGCATGAACGAGTGCTGTACATACAGCACCATTCTGCTTTATGCAGGGAGGGGGGGGGGGCGACAAAGCAACACCCCGCTGCACTCTCTCCCCCTTCACTTGCATTACGATCCTTCGTGGTTCATTGTCCGTGGATCCGCCAAGACGGTCGTTCGGACGATGAACAACACGCGCTGTACACACTTAAGATTCTCGTCCGATATTGGCCCTGAGCCGATTATCGGGCGAGAATCATTGGCACTGTGTACGTAGCTTTAGTTACCTAATATCCAGAACAGTGGATAGTCCACAAAAAATGAAGGTGATACCTTGACAAGCAGTCAGAAAGCAAAGACTATTTGCTCGGTACTTTAGTTTGTTATTCAGGCATCAGAACCACTGCCAGCGATGCAGGAGAGCTGTCCTCAATTTCACAGGATCTTTGTGTCTCCTGTTCATATAGAAAACATCTCTCTAAGTATAAATATTCTTAGTTTTGAAATCTGGTGAGTGTAACAGTCATTTCGATTTAGAAGAGTTTTTAAAATTCCATGTGACCCTTGGCTTCTGTGTCAATTTACTAGCAGGTTGGAGTCAAATAAAATTTCCAAATCCTATATTCCTTTTCACAGATAATTAGGATGCTTGGCATAAAGTAAGTATATGCTTTGCATAGAATATTGTATGGGGCTTGACATTGACAGACCTGTATAATATACACTTACTCACTTTTGATAGAGTGTGCCAGTTGACATCAGCTAAAGTGAAACCATTGAGTCACACAAAAAATTGTCTTGAACTCACTCATCTTATGGCTGTATACCATGTGCTGTGCCAGTGCTTCAACTTTAATGGCAGTGGCCATGCTGTAGATGGAGGTACTGGCCCCCCAAACCCAGAAGTACTCTGCATGAGAGGGGTCTTCTGTACACTGTTTTCTGTAGTTACTGGTTATGGTGAACAGCTCTAGGGAAAAAAGGGTATAGCTAAAGGGCAGACTAGACTGAATGTGCCGACTGTTACTTTGTGTGTTCTACATCCTCTTTGCTTGCTCTGCCAACCTTGCCTAGGGGCTTCTGCCAGATAATTGACATAAGGTAGGTATGATTTTGGCATGATTATGAAGTTTAGTCCTCCCAGGCATGTGTGTGTGTATGCCTTGCACAGCCATATCATGTGTGGGAGCTACACAGTTCTAGCCCAATCAATCAAGGGGACTGAAGATGCCGAATCTTTTGGAAGACCATGAGAAGATGTCAGCATTTTGTCAATGGTTAAGCCCAAAGCAGGGAAAAACACCCTAAATAGGAATTTGAGGTAGGAATAGGAGCTTGAATCTGGTGGATGTCTCTATTCCCATGCATAAGTCTATCTTAATGAAGTATTCTGGAAGAAAAAAAGTGTTACTCCTCTGGTACTGCTGTATTCTGCTTGTATTCTCAAACTGTGCCTTTTTTAAGTGAATTTGTCATAAAACAAACTGCCATACTTAAAACTCTTTGATTTAGGCAGCCATTCCCAATTCCAGCTCCAGCTAAAGGTGTTAAGTTTATAAAAGATTTCCTGAAATAACAGAAGTTATTCATGTACTGACAGTACTGAAGACCTAAAGAATATACTCCTTTTAATAAATTAGGGACCTGTTTGTATTGAAATAAAAGTTTACAATTGCACTTTAAATCATAATTATTCAGAAAAGGTTTGTGTAAGTTATTTTTAAAGGCCAAAGTGGCTAATAGCAGATAGACTTCATACCACCACAGGCCAGTGGACAAATTGTTGAAAACTAGTGTTAAATTATATCTCTAGCCTATACAAAGAACAAATACTTTTGGCTTTAGTTATACAATTAAATATTTAAAATGTACAGAGCATAAATGCAAAATCAAAGATTTATTTAACAATACACTTTAGTTATAAAACCAAGTAAAAAAAAAAAAACTCCAAGCATGAGAACAAACAAGCTTTTAGCTGGCTTCCAAAACATTTAAGTTATGTCACCCAAAGTGGGTGTTAGAAAAGTGCTCCAAGACACTCATATGTATTTTTGTATTATTCTACATTAAGAACAAGAATGAAATCCAATTAAACACTGAACCCTATTGCCAGATATTGTGCACAGCCATACACTTCTGGAACATTGGAACATTCATCTGCCATGACCCATTTGTCTAGCTGTCAGGCATTGTGTGTAGGACCTGTTGGCAGGTACTTTTTATATATTCTGGAGCCAGACTCTATGCAAACCCAGCAGAACCTGGCAGCTTACAATGATAATATTATCATTTGTTTAAATAGATGACTTTTATTGCTAGGTATAGCTTAAACCAACGCTGTCACAAAACCTTGACATCATGCGGAGAAGCTGTCCCCTTTCACTTTACTGCATTTTCTTTGGGACAAAATTAAGGAGAGAAGATTTAGGGGGTTTTTGCTTAATGTATTACAAGGAACAATGTAACATCTTCAATAGATGACTAAAGAAAATACAATTTATATTTGGTGGACTGAACAGTATGATTAAGCAAATATCGCTTTTCGGAATTTTACAATTTCTAGCACATCTTTTTAGTAACCTATTACTGGTTTCAAAGTCACATTTACTTTTAAACGTGTGGTCTTGCACAATGTTTTAACATATTCCTGTAAATGAATATCGTAAACAAACAATCCTGAAATCTAAAGCCAGAACATGTGTTGGAAGTTAAAAGAAAGACTACATTATGTTGCAGCATGTGAAATAGTTTTTTTGCAACATATAAAAAAAAATTGTGGCTTTACCCCATTCTAAGTTTTCACCACAATTATTCAATAAAAAAAAAAATCTCTTTTTTTTTTTTTTTTTACACTTCAAACCAAAATTTAACGGCAATTTTGATGAACCAGCCTACCGTACATACTCAATTTGCTGTTGCTGACCTTGCATTAAACAACTCATGACTCACCATTCAATTTACAACCAAAAGGGGCAAACAATAACATGTATTTTCTGCTATGTCTACATAAAAGGCATTTTTACTTCTAAAAATTGTTGAATTCTAAAACACCTACAATAATCTGATTTATTTAAGCCTCAAGTGTTAATGGACATGGTTTCTATAGTTCTGGGTAACACTTTGTTAAAGCAAAACTAAACTCATCGCTGTGTGAGCTTTTGCCATAATCAGAAAGCATGCCCAGCATAACAGATAATCCTTATCATTCACCTTCCTTTATAAAAAGAGCACAGCACATTTCACAACTTTGCATTCTTGCAGCCTTGACTTCCATTATAGCTCTCTGCATTTAGTAATGTAACATCTGAGCTGCAAAGAATGTCCAACCTATGGTATATAACACCTAGCATGTGTAGTATCTCCACACAAGGTTCTAAAGGCCAGTTCTTTTGTGCTGACTTCACAATCATTTGTTACAGTCTAACAATCTACACAGATTTGTGGAATAATGCCAGTATTGGGCAAACCTAAAAAAAGTTTACAGTTAAAAACAGTGAAACAATGAAACAACTTTTCTTAGAACAATGCTCTGGAATAGAATGTTGACAATAATTCTTCATAATGAAGGACACCATACCAGATCTTGAGGATTTGTACCATTTATCCATTTTAACCATATCCATTATCCATTCTAAACTCTTTAGGAGTCATGGTTTCCATATTTTGCACTAAAAACAAGCAAAACAGCTGCAATCAGCTGGATAAATGGCTCTACATTTGCTAAAAACAAAGTATGCTGGTAACATATGCATATGTAATATGCTTTTATTAGATGTTTTCTCAGTAATTTATAGGGAAATATCTTGCACAGATTAAGGACATATTAGGCGAACCGTCCAGTAATCCTGTAGCATTATTCACTCCTCTTTGTATATTGACAGTCTTAAACGACATGGCAATATTTAGTACTGGAAATGATAAGCGTTGGGCATGGGCATGTCACCCCATGCTTTAACAACATGGTAGAAGAAGATGATGTTGTGTCCTACACAGATTTATAAAGGTACCTGTGGGGCATCAGAAATAAAATGAACAAAAATGTGACCATGTGCATTTTGTAATCATAGAGGTCAAATTATAAATGGACTTAACAAAACACTTTCAATTGCATATTTAACAGATCAAAATGAAGCAAATAAGATAACACTTTTTTGTGTTATATACACTTTAAATAAAACAGACTAATCCAAATTAATAATTCCAGGAAAAGGCAGATTTACCAGTGTACAATATATTAGAAACACATTTTGTTAAATTTAATTTTACATTTGTAATTGGAACATCTAAACGTTCCCAGTTATTTAGATTGAATTGACAGATACTGTTTCGGTTACTTGCATTTTGTAAAATGTTCTCTTTTATGTAGTGACAATGAAATTACAAACTTCAGTCCATGGCCCAAAAGCAATTCAATGTTGGTACTATAATCATACACTTATACACTGGGAACAATTAAATAGGAGCCAATTAACAAATCAATTGTTTTTAATTGTGAGAATTCTACAGAACACCATGCAATACAAAATTCCCTGGTACACCCTACAAGCCAGTAAAATGACCTAGAGGAAACCAAGAACAAGATGGAGGTGGCGGGTGACTTGGACTTGTAACCATCTGTCTTCACTAACGAGGGCACCCCAGGAGGTAAATGCTCCTACGACACCAAAAAATTGAAAGATCACTCTGCGCCCCCATGAAGATGTAAAACTATGTGAACAATAAAGAGCAATAGAACGGCTAGAGCCTAGACCCTTAGCCATGAGATCTTTATTGATTGACGCAGACATCAAAATCTGAACCCCATATCCTCCACATCCCGATCCTTGGCCATCTTGATTAGCTGAGCCAGGATGGCGTAACTCCTGTGCAGGCACACGGGAGATCGTTCCCTGGTAACAAATGCATGCGCAGCTTAGGAAATTTTGACAGCTGGGCATCAGCAATCAGACATACTTTTTGCAGAAGGGACTGGTGACATAACCTGTTCCTTTCTACAATAAAGACCTGGCTGATGCCAAACTTTGAAAGTGGAACTTGTGTTTGTAACTTCACAGTATAGTATGACTTCACTAGGGGACTTGTGTTTGTAACTTCAGTATAGTATACTTAAACTGCCTATACCAACTCCATCTCTGTACAATCCCCAACCCAACCTAATTAATTCAGTATCAAATAACCATAACATTTTGTAACTGGCTAATATGCAGGAATATGATAGATTTCTTAACTGCATGTATCCAATATGGTTAGTGGAATCCTAATATGGAATAGTAACACTTATCAGGCATTATGCTTATTACTCAGCATTTAGGGAACACACTTCCTCACAGCAAGGTCAGGTTTCAGAAAGGAGTATAAACTTCTAGAAATTGCTACCATCCCTCTGATTCAAGTTTGCAAATGTTTAACCATTTTGGCTGTGACGACTCTGTATAGCACCTTACCCATATGATATCCATGTTTTTATTGAGATCAGAAGTTACTTTTACTTTATAATGCATAGTATCATCATTTTATCTACCTGGTTTCTACTGTAATCAGATTTTCCTTGTACAAAGATATTTTTTAAAGAATTCCACTGTTAGTCTGTGTACCTAGCACATTACCTTGTACTAGGGTTATAGAACCTGATTGAATTAACAGCTGGTAGTTTAAAACCAGAACACAAGGGCCCTGTTTAGTGATCCAGATCAAAGTGTAATTAGGATGTACAAATAATGCTACACTCCTTAAGAATCAGTGAACTTTGATTAAAACAGCAAATTTATGGTTTTTTTTTCACTTTATGAAGCGTTCCCTGCAAAATGTTCTGTTATTACAGAACTGCCCAGTACATGCAAATAAAAACTTGTAAAAGAATTGTAGGCATTCCACTGTGGCTTCATCACCTTTGTATGAGGATTTTTTCCCCATACGTTTGTGCATACATTTCCTTTCTCTGCCAGACGTCTGAACACCACTAGAAATTCTTTTCTTTCATATTATGCCTGCTGTGCTGGCTTTCACTTCATGCAAACAAAGCTGATCATCACTGAAGTTACATGCTGGGATAGTTCTTCAGTTCGCAATGTGATCAAAGAGAAAAATGATTTAGTAGAAACTGCGGAACAGGAAAGTAATATCAACATACATCAAGTACTGGAGCAAGTTATGGTATCTTTAGTCTGGAATCTAATAGAGATATAAGAATTTGACTGTTACATCCTTACAGGAGGAATCAGGGTTTTGATCAATTTTGTGCCATGCTGATAATGGTTCTACTTCTGGCTATTGTTAGGTCATTGACCTTGTTTTCACTCTGTTAACTTTGCCACTTAAGCCATGCAGAGTTAATTTGTTATTCTGAACTAATAGAAAATAAATCTTTATTTTCCAAACTGCCTGTCAGTGCTACATTTTTGGTGTTAAAGTTCACAGTGGTCAAGGGTGTAACCAGGCCCCAAAGGAAACTAAGGCTTCCAATGTTACCCAATTTTCATACAGTATGAATGCTTGGCCCCCTGCTTCTCACCTTCTATAAGCTTGTTTGGGGCAGCAATGATACAAGCAGCATAGAATGTGGTACATGTTGACTTGATGCTAAAGAAATAATAAAGGCTGATGCAAATATGAACAGCTAAAGTAATAAAACCTTTTAATGTATTAACAGGACATCTTTATCACTAGCTACTGATCTGATCTATGTAAAAAATATCTGTTATTAAACTCAAATAAGTCTTCTTAAGCGTAAGAAAGGAATCATTTGTCTTTCTTTAGCAATACAATAACATAAACACAAGAATCAAATAGCTACACATGACCAACAGGTAAATGATACTTAAAGGGTTAGATCCATAACCAATGGGTGTGTACCTACTGTTAAAGGGGTTCTTTCCATTTTTGACCTTGGGACGCCAAGAGACTCTGTGGTAGCTTGTTACCACACTTAAGCACCCATTCAGGTAATACTTTCCTCTTTCACAAAACAGTATGGAATTTAAAGCCTGCTAGCAACATTATATTCCCCCTGGACATGTTCTGAGGTGGAATTAAGAAGGCCCACCCAACTTTTAACTTTCATTCCAGAACTTGGGATACTGAAATAGTTTTTTCCAGAAGTTAAAATTGGGTAAGTTTACCACTTATTAAAAACCTATCCCTGGATTTCTGCAAAAAACAAATAAAAAAAATATACACATATATATATATTTGAGGAAATTGGGGTAACTTCAAGCCATGCGCCCTAATACCCTATCCATATAATTATTTTTATCTGTACAATTCTACTGTACAAGTTTACTTCTGTCAGTTTAACAAATCAGGGCCTCTTCAGGGTTCAAGTTTACTTTAATGGACAATGCTTTTCTTAAGATAAATAGATATACTTCCAAAAGAATCTTCCTTCAGTGTTGCCACTTGCTCCTCAGTCTAGATCCTTTGCTGAGACTTACATATTCTTCAAATCTTCCTCTGAATTTGGTGTTTTTAGCCATCTTAATTATTTGGCCAGGGATGATGTAAATCATGTACTCAAGCATAGGAGTTAGCATCCAAGTCAAGATTGCATAGTGAGCTGCACGCCTACGGGTACTGTATATACACAGTGATACAAAAGCAACTTGGTGACCCATGAAGCTCTTTGGATAGGTATTTTCTCTTCTAAAATGATATTTTGTCCCTGTCTCCCAAACTTACTCCTGTATAAGTCTTTGATATTCTTGAGTAACCTTAAGATTTGATCCTTTTCTTGATGTGGCACAGGAATTAGGGTTAGCTAAAAGGTACCTAATTTCCATTATAATTTGGTGCGATGGGCCCTAAGGCACACAATTACAAGTGTTGAACTATGGTCGGAGCTTTGTCATTAGAAATTAGTGCTTGATAGGCATACTTGAAAGACACATTTTAACACGTTAACATACACACGTTAACATATAAGTCCCCTAAACACAGAACACAAATCAACCCAATCAATTTCACTTTAGAGCCAACACCTAACTATTAACCCCTATTAACCAGTATACAACTATTTCAATGTTCATTGTGAGCTTCCTTGACATCCATGAAAGATAATCCTTTGTCTGGTTCAAGAAGAAATTTTAGAGACGCCAAATCACCCAACATTAGATATTCAATACCTTCTCATCAACCATAGATAATAATGAATGGTGACTACTAGCTCGCCACACCCTACAAACACCTGCATTTTTAAACCTAGCTTCTCTGAATCAAATTTTTCAGAATTATGACAGCTAACTTGATAATCTTTAGGAACCTTTGCAAGTATTTCAACACTTTATGTTATGCATTACATTGTTTTTCAAAGCCCTGTCTAAAGTGATCCACTGAACACAGTTTTCAAACCGTATCCAACTAAATTGTTTTCTTAAGCTTCATAGTGAAAGTCTACTTTAGTATAGATAGACGCTGGCTAAAAAAACACTAGAAAAAAAAAGACTGAATGAACATCTACAGACAAGTGTATGTACAATTTATTTCATGTTAGTTATGTCAAAAACACATTTGTAGAAAAAAACACTACGAAAATCAACAACTGTCCACTTTTCGTCTTCAGACACTTGTTTTTAGTATCGTTTGAGTAAATAAAACAACATTTAAGAGCTGATAGGACTTTTTTACACCCCACTTAGAACTATATACAGAAAATTACTACCATTTTACAAAAAAATAAATAAAGTAGTTAAAAACTTTCTCTTTGGGTAAATCAAGCTTATTTATGCTAATACAAACAATATTAAAAAGTTAAAAAGATTATCTCTCCATAATGTATTATTGCAACCTTTCAAGACTAAGAAAGCTTTTACTACAAGAATGATACAAAAATCAGTGCTGTTGTAACTGTGCACAACATCAAAATGACATACATTATACCATATGTTAACAGCATTTGGACAGCTGGTATTGTTTATTCTGTAACATGAATTTATTACCTGTTGATCCAGCTCGTAGAACAAGTTTTTTCACTCCCTTTAAGTGGACAAGCTGTCCAGCAAAATTGGCAGTCACTATGGTTGGGATAAATCATAAAACTCTAACAAGGGTGATTACAGTGTTCAGCTTTTATTTTTTTCAAAAGTAAGGAAAAAATAATTCAATAACTGCTTAAAAACCCTGTTAGCTTTAAGCAGAGGAGACAAATCCATGTAAATCAGGTCAGAATTATATCAAGGACAGGTCAAATGCACCTGTCCATGAATTCTGAAAAATCTCTAAATTGTGTTGAACGGTTGTCAACATTGACGCAAGACCAAAACCTGATGAAGCAGACCCTAAAAAGTGTTGGTTAGAGTACCTTAACTCCAATAAACTTATTTTAAAACAATTGAGTATATATCCAAGTGAATAAAAACAAAAAGGGTGCAAAGTCTTACAATCCGTTAGCAGGGGTGTGTTTGCTTCCACAATTGATCTCTTTCTAGCATGCAGGCACTGGCAAGTTTTTCTACAAAGTCTGTATCTGTTTCTTTTTAAAGAAAACTCTGCACACTTTTAAGTCATCTGGACTACATGTAGCTGATTTAAACTGAAAGGTGTTTTAGGAAAAGGTAAAGCAATGTCCCGTGTGTATAGGATTATTGTAAAGGCAATACATATATTTCTTGCGGGTGTATAGAGACCAGTTAATTATTAGATGACTTTTTATTTACATAATTAATGAGGATTATAACTGGGATAATTTGCATTTTTTAAACTGATACTACAAGGATCATAGACAGTAACTCTACCCACTGAAGTATGTTTATTTCCATACAGTAAATGCTGTGCACTTATTATACAACATATCAAAATCCTAATCTTCCTTGCACACTACACTGAGGGTAAAGTGCAACTCCACTTCTGCAGTAAACAATCCTTAAAGAGTATCTCACCAAAACTAAAATTTCTAATAAAGGGGATGTCTAACATTTTACTATATCTTAGTACAGACTTAGAAATGAGTAAGCCAGTGAAATTCTGTACACCAATAGTATAAAAAATGCCTCCAGGCCTCCATATTGCTATAAATATTTTGACAGAAAATTACAGCAATTGGAGATTGGAATAGAAAGAGTTGTAATAACAATAAATAACAAAATAGAATGTGAAGCAATTTTATATATTATAATAACTTTCCAACATAAGTTATATCTTAAGAACCCTTAAGACTGATCCATAATCCAATCCAGCCTGCAAATGAACAGCTTTTTCTCCTGAAGGCCTGTACAAAATAAAAATTCTGAGTGCTAACCTAACCTCTAGCCTAAATGCTGTTGTTTAGTGGTATACAGAAACTGAAATCAAGTAAGATCCAGGTGATTCTGTTAGTTGTATGTAATACTACAATTGTGATTATTTATTAACACATCATCCGATATATGTATGATTTTTCCTGCCCGTACAGCTTAATTAAGTAAACAGATATTTTGGCTACTTACTAAAAGTGGATTAAAGCCCAATCACTAAAATCTTATATAATCTTTAGCAACCTTTATTGGATTTGGGTCTCTTCTACCAAAGTGAGGAGTGTTGTCCTCTTATAAAAATGTCACGGGAACAAGTATTTCCATTGGAAGATCTTAAACTACCTGTTTTGGTGACAATACTAAAATGTGCATTTCTCATAAATATGGATATTACTTCAGTTTCCACTAACTGCTAACATTTAAATTCCCTTTATGTTTAAATATTACTCATTAGGCTGTCTTGTATTTCATACACATAAAAAACAGATTATGAACAAAATAAACTGAAAACATGGAGTTTCCTTTAGGACAACAGCAACATTAGTGCTATTGCCAATGGTGTATTAGGATTATGTGGTGGCTATTAGGTTTGTAAATTAGGAGGACTTGGTGTGTGGGCCCCCAATCCCACCTTTACCAAGAACTACTTCCATGGTCATAGCCACTTCCCTTTGCACATTGTTCATATATTGATTTCTTTATGTAGTTTTAAATACTACATCTAACATTTACTTTCATAGAATATACAGTGAAAACTCTGCAATACCCATGTTAAAACTTGAAAATTGGATTAGCATCTGCAATGAGTGTGGATTGATGAGTTACAGGAGGTTGGCAGCAAAGACTTTCTTTAACTGGTATGAATATCTGCAGGGCAGCATTATGGCAGACACAGGTTACACACTTCATCTCTTAGCTTAAAAAATGTTTTGCGTGTGTTCTTGTTATCAAAGGAACATCTGCGTGACAAAATAAAACCTTGCATGAGTAATTTCTCAAAACACCTGTAAATAATACTCTGTTAATGCATTCCCAATATACTTAAAATATTTGGTTCTTTTTTTAGGGGATTATCATACACCTATATGCTCAGACCACAGTCCTCTTTATACTGTATTTTTGTTCAATTGAGCCAAAACTAGGTCATGATATTCATTTCATAGAAAAAGAAAAAATATAAATAGATTGAGGGAGGTTTAACATGGTTTTTAGATAAGATGATGGAGTTTAATATCAAGTGTTTTGCATGCGGTACATTATTTGTCAAGCCTTTGTGATAGGTTTAGTCCCCCCACTCATAGTATAATGGGGCTTTAATTGCTATCAAAAAAGTGCAAATAGAAAATGGAGTTTTTTAATAAACCTTATTGTTGACGAAAGAGCTCATGTAAAGCATCCTGTATTGGTTTTACGGGCTGGTGGGAGAAACCACGGAGTAAGTTAGAGATAAGAGCATGTGGCGATGGAAAGATTGTTTGAGAGAGAGAAAGAGAGAGAGAGAGAGAGAAAGAGAGAGAGAGAGAGGGAGAGACTCAATAATTCCTTATGGCAAAACAGTAGAATTAATGGCCTCAAAAATGACAACTTGCATATATGAGACTGAATGGAACTGCAGTACAACAAGGCTGTACAGCTCAGTGTAAGGCTGAAGGAAAATACAAAGCTAAGGGTTTAAGGGGGTGTAGAAAGAACTTAGTACAAAAATATTTTAATTACAGTAATACTTTTAAAGTAAATCTTTCCTTATTTCAATCTATTAAAACTAAGCATCTTGGGTTAAGTACAAATAGTATAATAGTACAAAAAAAGCAAAGTGGTGAACAGGATATCTGTTTCCCTTTATTCCTTTTACTAATAAATTCTGAAACAATGTTTTTTCTGCAAATGGATCTTCAATTAGGGTGCTTCTTATCAAACACAAATAAGAGATGACCTCATCAGTTTGCTGCATATCCTTTTACTGTCTAATAACAGGCTAGAGAATGGGAAGAGACCTATAACTATTATTAAACTTCAGCACAGAAAAATTAAAGTGTACCTATACTCAGAATTTTCACTTTACATAAAAGGTTAGAGAACCCTTTTATGTAAGGTAAAAATTCTGTTTAAAAAAAAAAAGGTGCAGCACCGCTCCCTAATTCTTGGATGAATGAATGGGACCGCAAAGCTTCCGGGATGTTCGGGAATGTGCAGAAGCAGCGCCCAAGAGCTCCCGGGATGCCTGACGTAGGTATCCTGGGAGGCTCTTTGGCGTTCCTTCTGTACATGCCTGAGCATCCCGGAGTGATCGGACTGCCCTGCGGGATTGAAAGTGTTTTTTCTTTGTTTTTTTTTAGCATAGTTCCTCTTTAAATCTCCAGTCCAAGCAGACAGTGGTGTGTTGTGTGGCCAAGCTTTGTAAGGTTAGAAATGAATAATCTTCTGGGCAGGGTCCTCTCCTTCTCATTTATTTCTTATCTCTTTCTGTATTTGTCTATCATTTGCAACCCCTATGTAATGTACAGTGCTGTGTAATATGTTGGTGCCATATAAATACTGCATAATAATATTATTAATAAGGAGAAATGCATATCCCATGGCAGGTTGAACGGCTGCCTATTGTCTAGAGTGGAGTTCAGTCTTAGCTTACTATCATCTGAAATATTTCATACATTAGATACATTTGTCCATTTATTTACTCTATTTTCATACTTGGAATTAAATGTGGCATTTTGCATTTAGCTGCACTAACAAGAAGACTCTTCTTTGCATATTTTCTGTCATCTGTTAAACCTAGCACTTAGTGTTCATTCTTAAGTAACAGAACTGCAGCAATGACCGTAAATACGACACAGCAGCCGTTCCTTAGGATATAAAGATAAATGAGGGGCTCTTCTTTGCGAGGCCAAGCAATTTTACCAGTAAATTGAAAGAAAGTAAAATGTTTTTATTTTGTATCAAATCCCTTCTTCATGCTTTGAATCTATCATAAAACGAGTACTTTGACTGCTGCTGTCCAGGGAAATCTGTACAGAGACATATGGAGACAGCCATTGTTGACTTAATAAAATGCTAGTTGCATGGCTGTCTAACTGATCTAGTGGGAATTATGTTTTCTGTGACACAGACCTGGAATAAGAATGTGGATCAGGAATCTAACTCTACACTGACATTCTAATATGCATTCCTGTACACATAATATGCATGTTTCTGAAGGTAGGACTGTACTGGGGCAGGTAATTTTCTCCCTGGGACAATACAAAAAGAATATATGTGAGTCTGTTGGAACTAAGTGGAGAGACTCTCCTCTGAAGATCCTAATCAGCGGGGACTTCAGTTCACTGTCAGCTCCTTGGCATCATATATTAATCACCTCCCTGTACATTGGCCCTCCATACATGAGTCAATTCCTCCTTTTTTTAGTTGGTAAATGATCCTTTTCCGCGACAAAGTGTAACAACTCAGGAACTTGGGAACACTGAGGTACGATTTCCACACCTTCTTGTCAGGCATCTATTTCAGCTGGAATTTACTGTCAGGACTGACAGGTGTATATGGCACATTAAAAATTCAAGAACGCTCTAAGCTGGCCTTCCTAAACCTTTTAATTAATGGGCAAACTCTTGAAAAAACTTTCAGACTTTGGGGAACCCCTGATCTATTTACTATACCCGCAGATTACACTACATTAGTGTAATGGCCACTTACATTGCTGGAAAACTGCCATCCTTATGGATACCAAAAAATATCATTTGTGTCAATGGAAACTGACCAGAGAGGCAAAAAGGATATATTTTGCTAGAAGCACATATTTTGATAACAGGAGGCCATGGCTCTACTTCATTTAAAATGGACCTATATAATTTAAACAAAGCAGCAGTCATCTTCTTCAGACCGTGTTCTTTATTACAACCTCTATCTCTCAAAATGCCCACCAATCATGGCTGCATTGCTGTTCACTGTATGGTAAAGTGTCTTAAGCCCAAAGAACGTTTTTCTACCTTTAAAGGGGCACTAGGTTGTGTTTGTCTCCAGGGTCAAACTTCCAAGTCCTCCCTTTGTTCTTGATCATAAACACAGTAAGCATTGAAGCCAGATACAGCTGACAACAAGTATTTTGAGAAACTGGTCAGCATGGCATCCCCGAAATATAACAGGCATCTTTGAAGAATATTCATAGCATGCCTAGCCCTGTATAATGATTAACTACAGCATCTAGACATAGCTCTAGCTATATAGCAAAACCTGTAGGTTTATTCAGCTTCTATGTAGAACACAAAGAGAACTATGAAGGATTTTATTGCAAACCTTTGGAAAGTTCTACTTGCTTAGCCACACAGCTTTCAACAATTTTTAAGTCTTGAAGTGGAACAAGCACACAAAGTCAAAACTTCTAATTGGTATGCTTTCTTCAGGTCAGTGACTTGGAAAACATTGACATTATTGGATTAGCGGGATAAGCAACTAACATTTTCAAAAAGCGAGGTCAGCAAAGGCAACCTTCTCATTCTCTCACTATAGTCCTTCTCAAAATGAAATAAAGCTGACTTGAGTTGACTTTTTTTGCGTTGATGGAAGCACAGATCTATAAAGTAAAGCAAATCTCAATACTTTAGGGCTAGTGCATAGATTTTTACTTTTGGTCTTATAAATCAATTAGATCTGAAGTGAACGTAAAGGGAATCCAACAGAAGATCAAGTGTAAGAAGCCAATTTTTGGTCTAAATCTACTGTAAGTGGATTAGACATGTTGGTGATCCAATCATCAATCAAAAATACACAAGTTGTATGTATGAAGGACCAAGTACAGATAAAAAATGTGATCATTTTTATCCATTAGAGACAACAAGAAGGGCTGAAAATGTAAATGCATGTGCAGTGTGTTGGCACTTCTAGTCAAATTATAACCAATTAGAATAAAGATGGGATCAGCCAATGGAATAAAAAATTGGCAGTGGTTTTAGTATAGCCTGCTGTACCTACAACACTGTAACCTTGCTAACGTCTGGCAGATTTATTTTAAGCATGCCACTCTGTCATTAAAGAAGTGTTAAGATAGCAAAATATAAATGTTATTTTAAAAATTCATATTACATATTTTATACTTTTGCTATCAACTTAAATGGCTCTTCTGGGTTAGTATTTCACTGAAAATTGCTCTATTCAATAGCCTGTGTCAAGTATTACTGAAGCCATTAGTATTTTACTAAGTGCACTAGCTTTTGTTTCTTTCAATACATTGACTTGGTTCTTGTCCCAGAAACAAATTACAAACCAATAAACATTAAGTTCTTCAGCTGGGGGGAGTTAGTCTTTTATTTTTCTTTTATATACTTGAACTTGTTCCAAAGATGCTAAAAGAAACAAAATGTTATGTGTTAACAATACAATAGGCATTGGCAGAAGCTAATGGAGACGCTTTCTGTATCTGTCCCTGGCTATCAGCCTGGCAATTCCAGAATATATCAAAATTGTTTTTTTAAAGGAGGATTATTCATGTCTGTGTACCCTGTGTGAAAAGAAAAATACACTTATAGATGATGTGTATAGGGGCGTATTTTTTCATAGATTTTTGGAAATTGATTTTATAAAATAGTATATTTATTTAAAGTCAAGAAACTATAAAACAGCACTGCCCAACTTTAGCCCAGGATATGTACACCAATATAGTGCATTACCTAAAAATTGCTTGATATTAGTTGGCAAATGTTTTCAATCCTGGACCAGATCCATTTCAGGTT
The DNA here is from genome assembly GCF_032062135.1 of Pyxicephalus adspersus. Lineage (NCBI taxonomy): Eukaryota > Metazoa > Chordata > Amphibia > Anura > Pyxicephalidae > Pyxicephalus > Pyxicephalus adspersus. The sequence goes on from NC_092860.1 coordinate 77,524,721, forward strand.
TGCTGGATCATCCAGGTTCTACCATGATAGTCTAGTTCTCCAGTCTTGGACAGCTTTATTAAGTCAGATCCAATATGTTGTTTTTCTATACTTGCAGCATTTCAAAGACACAAAACATAGTAAAATGTGCATATATCACACGCATGTACTACTTAACGTATGAGTTTTTTTTATTTTTGCGTATATTTGCGTACTTTAAATCATAATAACAGTCAGCATTCCCTCTGCTCAAATAGATTTGACACAGCATTATAACTGCTAAGAACAGAATTCTGTATAAAAATAAGTACCCAAAATGGTTAAGCTTTAAATTTGAAGTTAGTGCCCAAAGAAATTTGCTGCATTCATCAATCCCTGATGTGAGATTTTCAAAAGTACAAAGAGCAGAAAGTACACAAAAGGGTAAGGTTGGGGGTGACATCCGCACTGATTGTAAGGAAAATGCTATTTTTCTAACATGTACGGCTGTCTTTGTAGAGAGAATTGTGTTTTTACTTTGGAACAAAGGTAGTTAGGATAGCTGTATGGGTAGTATAGTTTTATTGTATATCATGTCAAGATGTAAATCTGCTTTAGGTAAATTATGCAGAAAAAGGACACACTTTTTTCTCTTTTCCTGGAAAAGCTAAATAAAATTTGGACCTTTGATCTACAGAAGTCCACAAGTGCAAGGCTTTCATAATAGTAACCCAAATTCTGCAAACAGAACACCATGAAAAACAACCCGCATAATAAAGGGGTTCATACAGTACACTAATCATATAATTAAATAAATATTGTCAGTTTATGACCCTAAAGAAGGTTTGTATTGCTGGATTCAGTCTATGCCAGTGTTTTCCATTATAAAGTACTACTCACCCATTCTGCAGGGGGCACACTAGAGCCAGTGAAAGCCAGCATTAGTGGGTGTGTATTGTTTTAACGATAGGTGTAGCTTTGTGATAAAAAATAATAAAAAATACATTTTATGCTGCACCCTATGCTCCTCATACCTGTTTTTTTATTTTTACAATCAAGAGCCGTAAAATGTGATTCCTATTCCATAAAAAACCTTCAATGCAGCTATAGAAAACAAGTTTCTCCAGTTCCCTACAGCAGTAACAAAACACATAACCACATCTGGCGAGTTGTACACAAGCTTCTGGAATTACACGGTAATAAATATCTTCGAGGAATCTGCACTTCCTTGTTTGATATAATTCCCCATACAGATCATTCCACATGTTTGCAAGTCAGGGTAGTGTAAACAAAGGCTTTGAAATAATCTGATAGATGTGAAAAAGCAAAGTAAGAGATTTACAAACCTGCTTCCTGTGCTAAATATATTAAATGTTCCAAGTGAACCTATAATTCCTTCTTAAGGCTGAGAAGAGGGTAAATGTAGGCCTCTCTGGGAGGGTAGGGCTATTGGAAATGGGAATTAATACATGCTAGTTACCTACAGAGGGAAGTATTTATAAATACACATTCCTAGACCGCAGTGCTGTTGTATAGAGCAGATTCATGGATACATAATTGCTGACAGGTTCATTTAGTTCATTTAGTGAAGACTGAACATTGGCAAGTACATTTAACCTTTTAACTCTGTCATGTCCTTCTCTTCCATTATTCACTTGGCACATCATACACCATGCCTTTCCCACTGTATTAATTGGCAACATTTCTTTTCCCCCTCCACCATCCAGCCAGGTTTCACCATATTGGTGATACTATTTATCTGCCAAACATTCCTGCCCCATCAATGCTAGTTGTTTTGCTAGCCACCTTCCCTTCACAGCTCATGTCTTTGCTCCATATGTCTTTTTTTCCAAATACAGCCCGTTGAGTGCTTTACACTCCTATCTTTAACATACAATCATCTCATGTCTCATCATCCTTTTTATATATGCCTACTGTCATATCTTCTGGCAATTCTCCCGTGCACACATTGACCACTGTGCTACTCATACCCTATAACCTTTCATACTTTATGGCACTCCTGTCCTGCACATATTACCCACTTTTCATTTGTTCCTGCTTCTTATCAACTCCTATGTATGTAAAACACTTCTTTCGTATTGTTTGTTTTAAAAAAATGGTAGAAACATTAAACCATATTGGTGTTTTAAGTATTCTCTCTTTAATATTGCCGTGGAGAAAACTATAAACAGAACAAAGTTGAGAATGCATAGGCAGGTTTGCTTTTCTTCATTTGTCCACTGTGGGATAAAAGGAAAAAACTATTTTAAGCAACACTAAGTAACAGTGCTGATTTTTCTGCTTAAATGAATTTCGGCAGGACATGGAGTCGTTCAAGTGAGCAGTGTTTTTTTATAGTGAAGACACAAACACCTAGGTACCCACCTGCCTTTAACCACCTGGGCGTTACACTGAGGTCTAGATTTCTGTACCAAAAGCGTTACAGGTTTTCATGAAATTTTTTTTTTAAATTGTAGACCTGTAACTTACAGAAATATGTCCGAATAGGGGTCTAGTAGATATAATGAATAGAAAAAATGTTTGAAACACACAATCATGTAAAAAAAAAATTACTTTTAATAAATAAAGGAAAAACACAAAATTCAGCTTAAACAAGAATACATAAACAAAATGAAAAATACTGAAAATGCGATAATTCGGTATACTGTATAGTAATATATTTTTCTAAAACACCTCCCTAGTGTCCGTCACTTACCTATAGACAAAACCACATAAATAAATTTGAATTTCCCGCACACGCGCCGACGTCATCGCGCACGCACGCACAAGAAGCCGGCCGGCTTTTTTTTTCCTCTGCCGGCCGGCTTCTTGTTTCAGAGAGCACCCGGCGCTGGAAGGAGAACGACACGGGATGATCAGCGGGACCAGGAGACGGCACCCGACGCTGGAGAGGGAGATCGACGCTGGAGGACGACGCTGGAACACGGACACGACGCTGGATGAGCACAGCGGGACCAGGTAAGTTGGGAGTGAGAAAAGTACGGGGTTATCGATAACTGCAACTTTTTTTAATACGAAAAAGTACGGGCTTAACGGTTGGGAGGTTAAGGGCTTTGGAGGTGAAAGTAGCTTTAAAGCTTTTGAATGCAACCATTTTCAGCCATTTTCAGAGAAGAGCAGTGTCAAAGAGCATACATGATGTAAGACACCTTCAACTTGCATGCATATATGAATAAATGTTTATCTGCTGTGTGCCAGTTCTGATTATCCCAGTGTGAACTCCTATATTTATTATTTTGGTAAAGAATTTTCATGTTCATGCAGCAACACATACTATTCTCACTCTCTGAGTTCATTTTATAAATACTTTACTTTAGCCATTACATTTAAAAAATGTGTAATGTACTTTACAAAGTTCTAAAATGTTTTTTTTGGAGAAACACTAATGCACATCTTTGATAAGCCCTTTAGAAGGTAAAGTTGACCCTAAATCTATTCTGATAGTGTTGAAGGTTATTGTGACACTTCAGCTTTTTGGGATCTCAAAGCAGTATTTCTGAGTTTCATGTCTGGTTGTAATTCCAATTTTTCGTATTAGATGAAGCTTGTGCATAAGTCTGATTGGAGATCATGTTCAGTTATTCTGTATGAAATTATAAACTATACTGTATATACGTTTGCAATAAATTAGTATTTGTAGCATGTAGATGTCTGTGACATCTTGACTAATGGAGGGTCCTCAAAGTAAGTCCCTTTGGACATGAAGGGTTATGTATGAAGTAAGTGAGGTGTGCTAAATATAATAGTCTTGTAAACTTCATCTTCATCCAGTTATAGATAACTCATCATTCTAATATAATAAAACTCCTATGTAATTAAATCCACAACACATGTATGTTCCCAAAAAATCTCCATGTATCATTCTGCTTTTCTGGTCCTCGGCCCTGAAGAAGGGGGCTCTTCATAACTTCTAAAATGTGTTGGCTTTGATTAAAAAATGTTTATTTGCAAATAAACATTTGAAGTTCCCATGATATTAAGTTATGATGTTCTTTACCTACTTTACTACCCATTTAAAGATCGGACTACCATAGGTATGGCTGGGCAGCTTGGTGTTTATCAGATTCAACTATGTATGCCTACAGCCAGTGATGTAAGATTTGTTTGTTTGGTGCACAATCTAATATTCCAAATTTTCCAAGGCAACTACAATCATTTTATGTTAATTCTGATCGGTTGGCATCTGCATATACTGTATATACTGGATTAAGGTTTGCCCAAAACATATGATTATTATTGGTAAATTATTGATCAATAGTCTTTTACATTTGTTAAAACAAAATATGACAAATTTGGGAATTGAACAGCATGTTTTAGATATTTATCTCTGTGTGCATCTCCATTTAGAATATTTCACCTTGCTTCCTATCCTGAAGGCACAACAAAAAGTGAGGCGGATAATGTTTACAAAGTAATAAGACATCTCATCTTTGAAAGCTGAAACTGTAAAATACATTCTTATTGAAACACTTTTTATTGTCAACTCTTGTTCCAGTGACAGTAATTTATTTTGAAATTCCTATTTCTTGCCTTTATACTGGACAAGCAGCAAAGGTGAATGTGTTTAAGGGGGACACACTCAGCAATAAAATCATGACTGATGTTGTAATTCTTCCTTACCCTATGCAAAACTAACTAGAAGTCTCCCTTAATATTTTTACAGGGGTTCTTCTACCATACAGTATATACTGTAGGTATGTACAGTAATCTATGTTTTTCTTTAGTGAGACTAGAGACATCGCAAAACCTTCTGTAAACAGTCAAATAACAGTCGAGCAATGATTGGAATTACCTAAAACAATTCAACTCCAATAACTTTTAAAGTAGACTTTAGTTTGCCCCGAGTGACAGTAATATTTACGCTCTTCTCTTCTTACACATTTCATCACAGCCCATCTATTTCCCTCTTGACCTGCTTTCCCTACTTTGTGTAATCCAACTATACCACAATGGAATTTACTACTTTCCCTTTGAAATATTCCACCCGTCTCTATTACAGTTACTGAAAACAAGGGCACAGTTCAGTCTCAAACACATCTGGTTAATGTCTCTGTAACCATGAAATGTAACCCTTTTAAATTACACTATTATGTCAGAATGACAGGTACTTTGGCAATTGTTTCCTAGCTGGTCTAGGTTAATGTCACAAGGCAGTTCAGGGGGCAATGTGTTCCTATCAAGAAATCTGGTGTGCCTTCATCCATATTTGCTGAAACTCACTTAGGGCCATGTCGCACGGGAAAATTTGCCACTAGTGATGCATCACCGGAGGCATGAAGGACAGCATTCCACTATCCTCTGTAGAATTGCTTACTTGTTGAACTCAAGATTGCCTGCCTGACATAGCAAATACGTTTAAAGCATGTGTTAGGGCAAAATGATACATTAAAAAACACATGCAGGATATCTCTGCAATACATTACCATGCCAGAGTTTTACCCTTTTATAGACTCTGCACTTACAAACACAATACCCCTTGACCTGCTATAGAGTTAACTAGCTTCAAAGTCCTGTTGTGGGATGACAACACACTTTGTTTCCTTAGACTGGCATCAGCCCGGCCTAATTCTCTTTTCCCTAACTGCTTTAACCCTGCCACTCTCCTGATCTTTACATTATCCATCTTTAATCCAAGATAAAACCTTGGAGAGCTACTTAGACTTTCAGTGAACACAGGAACACTCTATATTTCTGATCAACAAGTATATAAAGGTATAAAACACGTTGCAAAATGTTTTAAATGGTATATTTAGCAGACAAAAAGGTAGCAAATAAGGGACATTGATTATTAGGGTAAACATTTGTTGGTAAATTGGTAACAGAGTAGCTGAGCAGTTAAAAGTGTCATGTCAAGAGTAGAATATATAGTATTAAGTTTGGTATTGAAGTTAAAGAATCAGTTTCACTTTTGTTTTGTACCTAAAGAAACAATAGCCTAAAGTAAAAACTGGGTCTGGATCCAAGAGAATGTTCAAGATCAGTTGTTACAAAATTGCAATTTATTAGAGTTCAATGAAACCTGTCATAAGAAACATGGAGGCTACCATTTTTGACTTCTCCTACAAAGGGCTAATCATGCTTTTTTGCTGTAATATTTTGAACGATTGGCTTGAAAGAAATGAGGAGATGAGGACTTTTGACTTTCACAATCTTTTCTAGGTCAATAACTTGTATTATTGAAGCAAGGTCAAAAAAACATCCCTGCAGTTTTCACTTTCAGAGGGAAAGGTCAACAATGGTAACTTCCATGTATCACTTATAATAAAAGGCTTCCCTTAAAATCAGGACGCAGAAAATATAATTTCCTAAGTACCAAACACTTTACTTCAAATATCTTTAAAAGGGAAAAAAACACCAGTCCTTTGATGGCCAAATGTTAAAAATGTAAAGCTGTCAGTGCTGTAAATGAGAGCTGTGTCATGGCCAAAAACATTGTGAACATTTTTCTGCAAGTATTCACACACAGCAAAACTTTCTAAATTTCTCCAGGTTAGGAACTAAACCATGCAATCTATATATAGACAAAGTTGTTAAAAGAACTGAAAGAGAAAGTGTGTTTGTTTAGCTGAAGTCTGACCTATTCTGTTCTGAAAAATTGATGCTACCTGTAGGGGGTCATTATTCTGAGATACTGTAACTTTTCCTGTTCTGACATTCACAGGATATGTTTTTTTATGAGAACAGGTTATAAAAAGGTGAAGCCTATAGTTAAGTGTTTAAGTTTAAAAATGTTATTTTTATCTTTAAATATTGAAGCAAATTAAACAATACATGGAATTTAATCCTAAATAATTGTTTTAAATATACTTGCAGTTCTATAATCTGGGGAAGTCAAAACATGATCCAGATAAGGGTTAGTAGGTTTGGATCATATTTTCATTAATCACAGTGGAGACCTGTTCTGATCTAGTTGGGATGAGTTATTTCTGCACATGCATGACATTTTAACACTACAGGTACACTACACGTGTCCAGGTTTAACTTGTAAGCATTTACAGCAGTGGCGGAATAGCCAAATACTGGATACCTACCTGTCAATGTGTCTGCATCCAGATTTCACAGAAATTCACAAAACTCGTAATATAATCTTTAAGTATAAATTTAAAGGTTAAAGTCTTTAAATTCCACAGAGTATAGTCCTCATAAACTCTGCTTTCTGCAAAAGCCATGTTGCCAAGATGATCCTTTTAACTTGATTAATATAAAGTAAGAATTGCAAATTACTGACATCTGCAAATGTGATCATGGAAGGCTGGAGAGAGTAATGTAAGAAATGAATTAGGATGGAACCTAAAGACTTGTGGAAGAAACTACTAAGCAAGTTGTTACATTTACAATGGAAGAATTCAAAGAAGCCATTACTAAAGTTTTGGAAATCTGCAGACCATGATGTATGTATAGCATTGGAAGCTTCTCACATATAAGAGAAACTTGAGTGAAGTTTTCACTGAAGATACTTCAATGTGCATGGTGCACAGTGAAAATACCCACGCATATTGCTTTGATTATACCTATTTTCAATAAAGTGGACAACATAGAGTGCCAAAACCATTGTGGTATATCCCTGTGCAGTGTTCCTGCCAAAGTACAATCAAGAATTTTACAGTGCAGTTTACAATGTGGCTTCCAGCCCAACACAAGCACACATGATCACATATTTACAATATGACAGCTATTGGGAAAAGCCAAGTATGGAGAGGAAATAAATGCTTGTTTCCTGGATTTAAATAAAACATCTGATAAGGTCCCACTGAAGGTCCCGTGGGACACGGTAAGTAAGACATGAATAAAAATGTGTTACTGGAGAACTAAAATTTCTATCAAGGCTACTAAAAGGACATTAGGACAGTCAATGCAATATCACATCAGTTTTATACCAATGGTAGAGAATGCCAGGGAGATGTGCTTTTACAATACTTCTTTGTGCTATGATAGATAATGAGTTGAAAGAAATTAAGAAGCTTCAAGGAAAATGATTATAGCAAACTGGCTACCTAACCCACAGTCATTTTGGCCAATACAAGTGATGAACTACAGTATAATTTAACCATCTGGATTTGGGAACAGGAAAGGCATCCCTAGTAGTAAGACAAGAACATGGTTATCAGTACATGAAATGCCAGATATAACATCATGTTGGATGACTGGTTAAAAGCTACATATATATATATATATAGGCCTAATAATGTCTGCAAATAGATGAATTAAATGCTGGAATAAAGAAGAAGAGATAGGCTTTAGCTGGTAAACTGTTTCATGCCAATAACAAAGGAATTATTTCTAAACCTTAATTAAATAAGATAACTAAAACACATTTTCTAATCAACTTTCGCACCCACGTTGACTTATGGCTCTGAGATTTAGCTGCTGACAACACAGTACATAGGCAGATTATAGGCTATGGGTATGCAGTATTTAAAATATCTGTTAAAGAGATAAGGTTTGAAACTGGAACTGTCAAAATTGAATTGCATACTTATACAAGAAAAAACTGAGCACAACTGTCCCAATTATTTTTTTAAAGCTAGGACAGGTGGAGTAACATCCAGAAAGAATCCTAGAGTAAAAAGGCTGGAGAATTTTTAAGAAGCTTTAAAAAAATGAGCAGGATATTGTGGCAGAGCCAGAACTTTGGCACAGTACTAGGAAAGATGGTGAGCTCTCAATATATTTTACAATATACTCTCTCTATACTAAATGTAAGGTTAGAAAAATACTGGAATAAGTTAAGCAATTCTGTTTCATGCCTGAATCAACTGTGGGAAGAACAAATTTTTCACAAAACCCTACCACCGACTTGTGTGATTGTAGTTAAAAACAATTATGTGCATCTTTTAGTGTTATTAGGCACACATCATTAGTTGAAAATATATAACATGCAATATAATAAGTAAGCCTTCTATGGACAGCTGCTTTGTCTTTTATGGTAAAGGATTTAGGCATGGAATACATTTGCTTATTACTTACATAGAGTACATAAATAAACTACACACTTATCTGCAGTTGCAAACACACACTACAGTGACCAATATGTACATAATCACTGTGACCAACTCTGAAATTGTTTTAAGTGTGGCAAATGAACTGGCTTCTTGTGGCTCATTAGAAAGCTGTGTGCTTTTGAAAATGTGTTATAAAGCTTTTTCTAATTACATTTTAGGCAATAAAGAAAGCATATCACCGTTTCATTGTGGCATGCTGCCAGAATATAATCGACAAAGAGATAGCATGTGTGACTAGTTAAAAACAGCTATTTGGAAGTAGATGTAGTCAGTGAATTTTAAGTAAGCAGAAATTGTGAATATTACTTGGCAGGTTCTAGTTTTCCAGCAGATCATATGAAACCAATTACAATCACACAACAGGGGTATATATCTCAGTTTGATTCCCACAATGTTAGATAAAGACTACAATGTTGTTTAAAAGGATGAAATATATTCTTGAGAGCAAACGTAATGGGAAGTGGAAGCATAACTAATAGTTCACAAAGAAAATTCAATGGAAACAGAATTTCCAGTTTGTCTGTAACAACAGAATAATTACTAGTGTACCAGTTTAACAGTGATGACAATGAAAAACATCAATCTGAACTCTAAGATAAGCAAATCATATGTATTTAATCACATGTACGTATAACAAATCCTATCTATTAGGACATGTGTATTGAACTGGAATCTTCATGTGCTGTGTGTGTTTTTGCCTGATTTCTACAGAATGCAGCGTTTAACTTTCTTTGTACAGGTGGAACAATGTGCACCCATGTAAGACTGAAGACCAGGGCATACATATTAGGCAAGCATGGGACCCGGCCTAAATTGTTATGAAAAAAACAGATGTATGGCTGCCCAAATAAATGTCAGGAGTAGTGCTTTAGGTAAGTATTTATCATTGTGAATATTTCTGCAATACTCCACAACACATACACATTGCATAATTTTATTAAAGCCTAATGGTGTGCTACAAGACCATTAAATGAGTGTTATACCTTCTTGCAGCATTTTTTACATGAAACAAAAAGCATGTAATGTTAATGGGCCTTCAAGGTTTGGACAGGTATAGGCCAACTCTATGTATGTAATTGTATGTATTTCTATTTCAGTATGTTAAAAAAAATGTAATAAGAAAGAATGGAGGCTGCCATTACTGGCTTTAATTGTGCTGTAGTGCTGATCCAATAGTGTCAGTTCTTTCTAAGTAATGCACTCAAATCAAGTAAGAACCTTAGGAACTCTGTATATCTCAATCTTCTCCTTGACCTAGAGCAATGTCTTGTAGTATTTAAAGTAAAAGCAGCCAGACAGAAAATGGCTAGGTTTCTTTCAAACGAGAAAATACGAACCATACTCATTTACTCCATGACTAGTAGTCATTGAGTCTGGACCCCGGGTTGATACTGTGATCTTCACCATCCCAGTGCTGCAACTATGTATCAGAAACTTATTGTTTGTTGGCAGGTGACCTGACTGCCACTTTTCACAATTCTACTCTCCGGGGGGGGACTTGATCCCCTCCCAACCCTTTTCTACTCTTTTTCCCCTTTCCTCTCTTTTTGTTGCCCCTTCTAGGCCTCTCTTAGTATCTCTATTTGTTTTTGTTATTAATGCTACTACGGTCGTGGGATCAATTTTCTTTTATTAGGCAGATGTTCAGTTGTGGGGGTGCTCCCCCTGTTCTTAGCTTTGGAGATGAATTGTATTAGGGTGTGCTACCTTAGGCCTTTTCTTTTCATTGCCTGAAAACTATTTTTTGAATAGGCCTTAGCCCCTTCCAATAACAAGCGGGGATTAGTGGACTTGACCGTGGACTTGAATTGTCGTCTAGCTCAGCTAAATCCTAGGCACAATCCTAGGCACAAAACATCAAGCAATACAGATCTATTTGTGTCTTTATAGGCTCCCGATTCAAGAAATGAACAACTAGCAGAATTATGCAACATACCAATCACCCAAATTGTATGTATCCCTCAGCTCTGAATGGAGAAGAAAAAAAGGCTATTTAGACATTTATTTCTCTTTACCAGTAGCTTTAGCTAACAATGACAAACCAGTTGTGTGAACTCGCCTTACAAAAGACCATACAAACAATAGAGCAATGCTTGCAGAAACATGCAAACATACATGGGAAAGTAAAAATAATATAAAAAGGATAAGTTTACACAGTGAAGTACATTAGGTTCACAGGTGTAATCTTGACATATTCTTGGCAGCTTCACTGAAGCAGAATAATCTGAAAACATTTCTCTGTGAAACCATTTTGTGTTGAGAACTATCTATCTGAGTGTTATTCCTTTAGAAAAAAGTCTTGATGTTGCACTGAATTATTAATTTAGTTACTGATAAATGATGCCTATAGTTTGCTAGGCAACCCAGACTAAAATAACCAAGCGTAGTAATACTAAGGTTAAGATCCCTGTAGAATTGACTTTGTGATGAAAACAAAAAGCAATACAAAAGGAAAGGTCAGACCAATGCGGATGAATAAATACATAATAACTTCATGATTCTTTAATTGAACAATCCTTTACATTAATAAAGTAGTAAGTAAATCTAGATTTAAAAACAAAAATGAATTATACTACATTTTACCAATCCCTAGATGTGCTGGATGCATTTGTTTTTTTCTTTCTGGCTTTTTATCCTTTATTATCACCTGATGGACCCACCCTACCCATCCTAGGATGACAACGCGCGATTATTAAACAGGATTTATATAGCGCCAATATATTACGCAGCGCTGTACATTAAATAGGGATTGCAAATGACAGAGTAATACAGACAGTGATACAGGAGGAGAGGACCCTGCCCCGAAGAGCTTACAATCTAGTAGGTGGGGGAATTTCACACACAATAGGATGGG
>NC_092860.1:77537898-77555747 GCF_032062135.1 Pyxicephalus adspersus
AGGGAGATAGGACGGTAGTTGGAGGGTAGGGAGGGGTCCAGTGAGGGTTTCTTTAGGATAGGGAGAATTATGGCATGTTTAAAAGCTGAGGGGTATTTACCAGTAGAAACGGAGAGGTTGAATAGTTCGGTTAGGGCAGGGGCCATGGTGGAGGAATGGGCACGGAGTATAGCAGAGGGAATTGGGTCAAGTGGACATGTAGTAGACGGAGATGATTCCCCCTTTCTTCATGTCAATGACATATGGGGGTATTTTTTTTAATTCACAGAAGATACTGAGAAACCTGATAACAATGAGGTTAAGTTCAGGGCACAGAAAGTTACAAAGATGCCAGATTTTTCACAGTACAGTATCTGGTCTTTACTTGCAAATATGAGCTTAGTTTAAAAATTAAAATGAATTCAACCACCACATCTAAGAATTTGATCTGCCCTGTATTACATATATGTTTTTGAGTTACTCAGGACAAAAATGATTAGCTCATTAAAATTTATTGGGATATTCAGTGTCATTTCATAAAATTCCCTGCAGTACTAATGTCGGGGATTAGATGTCTATGGCCATCAATATTTGAGGCACTTCTACTGAGCACATGTCCTGGACCCAGCCTGTAACAGGACAGGGAAAGTAGAAGAAGCGCAGTGATGAGTTTATCTCACTCTCCTTCTACATTCTCTTTCTATCAGTATGCTTCTTGTCAGTGCATCAGCTGATTGCCTCCTCATGCTGCTTCTTACTCTCCTCCTACTTCCTCATGAGTTCTGCTGTTTGGGGCTTGCAAGACGCTGACACTAGATCAGATAGAATAGTTTACATATTGCCAAAAACATTAATTTATGTATTTGTTACAGAGTTGAAAAAATTCACTTTGCAAAGTGATCATGCATTAGTCATTTAGGAAAACAACTAAATGGCATCAAAATAGTTTTCCTATTGAATCCCTAGTTGATTTTCTTTTTTAACCCCAAAATATGTGAATACAAACACAGTGCATTGCAGAAAAAAAGCTGTTTAATAAATTCTGTGAGTGGTCCTTGCTACCAAGCTGTTGTAATGACAACAAACAATAGCTTATATGTAGTTGTCTAGGCAAGCGTTTGGTCCACAGAACATGTGGAGTGTACTTTGTAATAATTATATGAGAGGTACCTTCAGGAGAGATAACTTTGGTTAAATACCATCTGCCCGTGCAAATCCAAAAGACATGGGGGACCTCTTTTGCTCTTCTTTACCCAGGGCCTATTTCCTGGTAAAGTTAGCTCAGAAATGCAATGTACATACTAGTGCAAATGTAGTTCTTGATTGTGTTTATGAATAGCCAACATAGATCAGACCCCAGCTCCTGCCTATCACCTTGCAAAGTTTAAATGTACAGTCCTATCACTGGGTGAGACAAAACTTGGAAATACATAATTGCACTTGATATGATGAATGATGTAACATGCATAGAAAATACTTCATACAGCTCCTAGATCACCAGACAGCAAAGCCAAGCACAATCTATAGTATTTTCTTTATTATTTTGTTAAATCCTCCAGGAAAATATCAGAATTTATTCAGCTGAGAATATATATCTCCCCCAGAATATGAAAGCTGTGTTCTGATGTTTAGAAGGAACGCAGCAGCAAGCCACACATCCTGAATACAAAATAAGTCCTGTATTTCCCAGTTTTATGTATATTCAATCTTTCGCACTGGATTAAAGTGTACATGACATGTTTCATACACAATTTATTCTTCTAGAAAACACCATCCTAGCAGAGTGGAATATATAACTCAAAAATTGTAAAATAAGTCATTATAGAGAACACACTGTCACAGTATCTCTTGTGCAGCAATCTATACAAGTCTCTATTGAGGATCTGCACAGGCCAGAACAATATTTGCTGCATCCAAGGTCACGCAGTTTAGCCTCTGCTGCCAAATCACTCATGTTAAAAATCAGATTACACACAAGCTGCATTTCATAAAGATTTACTTTCTATTGCATACACCTCAGAGAACTAGGAAGGTTGTGAAGAAGAGAAAGACTACAAAAGCATTTTGAAGCTGTGTCATTGCTCACCCATCATTTCAGCTGACTGAGATGTCAAACCAAAAAACCACTACTCAGTGGGGATGCGGATTATAAAATAAAATTTGCACTCCAAATATGTTTTTGATACTTGCCAAACCGGTATGTAGGAGTTAGCTTGTATTACTTCAAGCAAAAGATGAAAAACTGAACTGCTAGCATGTGTTTTACCATTCCACAAATTACAACACTGCTTATTATGAATATATACAGAAGAAAAGCCATTAAAATAAATACCATGAAGAATATAATGTACTGATACTAAGTTCCCTGCAGATGGAAATTCTCTGGGGTTTTTGTGCTGACATGACGTTCTTCAGTCTTATCCTTGTCTGAACAGCGCGCCAAGGGAAAATCAGTTAGGATTTTATATGAGGGATGCAAAATAGATTTTTAAAATGATTTGGGCTTTTGCAAAATCCCAACATGCTTTTCCTTCACATTTTAAAGATAAGTTTATGCTGCATATCTGTTTTGTTTTCCTGCTCTTCTGCAATTTAAAGTGACTTTTTCATAATGCAACTATGAGGCTGCCATTGCTTACCTAAAGAAAATGCTATTTTCCAGTGCCAAGTTATGCAGTCTCTGAACAAACAAGTAATAAAATTAACATTTTTCTAAAGTTGTTCAAAGTCATCAGTTTCAACCGCACTGAAGTCAAAGCTTCAGCATTACAGCTAAGGAAAATGCATTTTTAAAAGCTAAGTTCTGCAATGGTAGGCTTCATTATTCTCTTTTGAAAAAGTTCCTTTAACTGACTAAACTAAACAAATACTTGTAACCAGGTAGCCAACACACCTAAGTTATTGCTGCTTACACCAGGAGTATTATACTTTTGTGCCAGTAGCGTTTATTTAGTAGTTTAGATTGGCCATGACCCCCATGGGAACTACACCACTCCCCATACAATACATCTGTGCCCATGTCTGTACTCCAACTTGCACGCTCAGTGGCAGCTTCCCACCACTCATCCAGATATGATCACACCTTCAAAGAACTGTGTTTCCCATGACAAGTTCACTATATAATGAATGCTTTAAATACTGCAATTATATTTTATGTATACCTTCCACTGATGGCCATATCTTGGTGCCTTTAGACATCCCACCAATGTCTTCAGCTGGCAGGCCCTTGAACTCTAATGTGTGTTTTTCTAGCTTAACCAATAAAGAGTAATATGAACGCAATGTTATGCAACTGATAGGATCTTCTCTACTACTAGCCCCCAAACCACAAGAACATAAACTACGGTCATTTACAGGGTTGTGGTGAGCAGTGAAATGTGAAATATTTTTCTATAGCCTTGATGAGACAAGACCCTTTGTGATATACAACATCTGAACTATTCACTCATTGCTAAGTTCAAGACTTCATTTATGTGAACCAAAGGACATTTTTTCCAGGCACAAGGTCATCAACGAGGAGGCATCCATTCACACCAGCTTTTAAGCATTAGAAAAATAGTCCCAGTGTCACAGGGTTAACAGTAACTTAATGATATATTGTAAAAAATGCAGTCTGTATATCAAGTTTTAAAAAATATGATTGTACTAAAGAACTACTATTATTTTCCTAATATTATAATTCTTTATAAGAACTTCACCTGTAAATCCAGCAAAGTCAATGCATATTTTCATCCTCAACTTGTGTTTCTTTCTAACCAGGTGATGCAAGCTTCTAACTAGATTTCAGTTTATTAAAAATGAATTCTGATTGGTTGCAAAGATTAATGCTCCTTGAACATTTTTTGCTGAACAGAATAATGCTAGCCATACACAAATCCACAATTCAATCCATTTATTTGATATGTGTTAACTATTGATCAAAAATGAATTGATTGTTCAAGTAAAAGGCATAGTGAATTTAGGAGTAAATGCAGTGTTTGACGCAACAGTGGGCCCCCCTGCAAAACTGACTTGGGGCCTAACACTGACTGGGCCTCTATTGGACTTTCCCAGTGCAGCTGAATTAAATGCATTAATAGTAACTAATGGTATATACTTTGCTAGGAAACTAGACTTTAGGGACCCATTTGGTGACCAGACACATGGCCTTAGCCAAAATACAGTAGATAGACATTTATAGTATATATAGGTTCACTTTAAGTTTTACTATTTTTAAAAACTCAAATTTTTTTAATGTTATTATTTTTTTATGCCATGTATATGTATGTGTAATTGTGACATGTACAGATATTTATGACCTATTACAATAATTACAGTAATAATCCCAACAATATATTTATTATTCTTCCACTCCACCAATTGCCCTTAAGAACAACACCTTTAATGTTTCGGGCATGTAAATTGTGTTCATCAATGGTGTTCAATTGCTTCTTAGACTAAGTTGGATTGGATGCAGCCAAGTAAATCCTGCTGTCTGTGCAGTATTTATCTGGCACTGACATATGTCCGACACAGATCAGCTCTCGATGTTGTCGCTCACCTTCAACTTACTACACCGTTACAGTCTAATTATAGAAGAAAAGAAGACTAAGGAAATGTTTCCTTATGCATGCAGCACACACCCTTCTTCTAGATTTCTTCTCTAAACCTAGGCAATCATTTTAATGGAATTCACAGACTGCTTTTAAGTTTTAAGGCTCACCTTTTTGAAAAATTATACTGTTGGCATAAATTATTTATCAGGGATTTGCTAGTGCAGATATGTAAAGTTCCTGGAAGGTTCAAACTAAACTAAATAGGATTTTTTTGATGGAAATGAATTGCTGAAATTTTTTTCCCTTACATAACTTTTTGATCACACTTTATCTTTATTTTAATAATACATGCATCATTTTAATACATTCCCAACAAAGAATGTTTATTGAAAAAAATATACACAATTTTTAGAATCTATACACATACAAGCAACCCGCTGATCAGCTCTGAGAAACATAAAACTGCATTTGGAAAGCAGTTATTCCATTACCAGAAGAAAGCCAAAACACAGACAAGCAATGAGCTCATATGGTTTTAGTAAAATGTTTTGGAATTCAGCAGAATTCAAAGCCAAAGAAAAAGCTAAAATGTTGGAGTTTAAGATCTACTCATGTATCATGTTAAAAATCATACTTCTCAGGAATAAGGCCAGTTGCAAGTAATGAAATCCCAAGGTTACTCAACATATTCTTCCTTGAATACTTGCTGAATGTTATTCCCGTTTATCTTCTGCCTATGCACTCACATTTTTATATGTCATACCATATGTTGTCATTGTAATACTTTGGGTTACTGAAGGTGAACTGGTAATTTACAGTATGTGTGCATAGGTGTATATTTTCAATAGATAAAAAATCATGTAAGGTGATAAACATGCACCTAACTTTAGAAGTACCTGAATTGACATCAATAATGTATTATTCATATCTGATTCAGAATACATATTTATAATGTTTACATTATCTGTTGTTTTGAAACACTTTGGCTATGTTAGGATGGCAAAACTTTCAGTAAACATGTCAAAAAGCTAAGCAACTCAAAACTAAACACAAAATGAAAAAAAATATAATAAGGTGGCAAGTTGAACTTGGCCTCACCCCCTTCAGCATTCTAATATATTGCTCATTTAGGGCCCCATTATAAAACAGGGAATCAGACATTCCCTCAAACAATTCCTTGTGAGAATCTCCCAGGTCTATGTGTTTCAATGGCAGTAATTGATTCCCACAAAGGAATGTCTGAGGAAATATCAGACTCTCAGTTTTTTTTAAATAAAGCCCTTAGTGGTATAGGCAACCGCATTGCCTTACAGGAGGGCTTGCAAAGGTAAAGCCAAACTTAACGTTTGACATGCAGATTTTGTGAAAAGAAACATCATTCACTCAATAAATGTTTTTTCAGTCATTGTTTTTTTTTTTGATTATTTTAAAAACATTAAAACTTTTCCAGAGTATTGTATGGGTTTATGATTACTATTACTATTCATAGTCATATACACTGCTGATGCCCCTATACATTAGGTACCTAGACATTACTGAATGTTCCACAGGAAGATACAATGACCCCCAAATCTGGAGGACCTTACTAACAGATTTATATTCTTCAAGTTAAGCTTAGAATTGGAGAAATTTAAGTTGGCTGGGGAGAGCATGTTGACACTGTTGGCCAGCGTTACCATGTATTGTGAAATATACAAAGAATCCATGCCTTTATGCCTTTTTACTAGAAATATGCAAGTATATAAAGCAATGTGCAAAGGCTTAATTTAAAATCTTGTAAAAATCGTGCTCCCAAACCTTATTATTGGCCAACAATTATTATTGATGGGTTAAATATGAATAAAAAAGATGTGATTTATAAAATCACTGCAATTTTCAGTGGCTCATCTCTAGGTTATTGCTTACTTTAAATAAAGTAATCAATAAAAACCAAAACAAGTGTTCACTAAAGATTTGATATGTTTTTATCGTTGATTAGACTACATAGGTAAAGGCTGTATATTTAGATTTGAATGATTTAAATAAAAAGCTTTGCTTTCATAGTTCTGCATAATGCCGTGCAGCACAATAATTATGTTGCCCCTTTACAAGGACTGGCCAGCACCGCCTCAGGAGCCATAATCATCTGTTCACCATAAAGGGGGAAACCCCATCAAAGAGAATCCCCCCCTGCCAAATTCCACCACTTTACCAATGCACTGGATCCTTTCCTTCAAAGACCCCAACCACTAAAATTAACCACACTTTCAAATTAAGGGGTGGGCGGGAAACTTTTTCTTTCAAAAGAGGGCCTCCCACTTCCGTCCAGCCCCTTTAAATCCCATTCCTAATCCCCTCCCACCCCACGCACCACACTAGCACAGCCCCCTCTAGCCTTACTACATTTTATTAACCCTTAACACCCCTGGGCTGGGCCTCCCACCCCCGTCATGTGGCCCTGTGCCTAAATTCCTACAGCTACGGGCTTCTCTCAACAATCACAATGTAGTCTTGACAAAGGCTAAAGATGTTGTTCAATATCAAGTATTTGTATTTCTGTATCAGTATACATCAATACCTTTCTGGTCATGAAAAGCATAAAGATTGAAAGACAACCAACCTGTTGATCTCTAGCTGATTGCAGGGACCTGTAATGTCCAGAAAAACATAAATACTTGAGGTCAACTAGGAAACTGTCAGAACATGTTGGGATCACCGGGTTCAAAAGAGCTGGAGCTCCAAAGAGCATCACTGACTTTAACAGTTGGTGCTAAATGGTGCTAAAACTAATTTTATCATATTAGATTTGTGACACAGTTGGTTTTATTGCTGTAGTCCCCTCACAACTGTAATTTGTCTACAACATTTCAGTCAACAATATTCTTGTCACTATGCCAAAAGTTTTACAGGTTTTGTTACCTGTAATCAGATGCAGTCATAGCCAGTGAATAGGACAGATTTGTTTGAAATATTATCCACCTGAAAATCTAGAATGAGTTTCCAAACTCCATATGATGACTGCAATCTCTATTACAGATTTGAAAGCTGCTGCTGTATCAGATGGTGCTACTGTTCTTAAAAAATATGTGTATGCTGTATGTGTAAGAAATAAATATCCAATGAACCCGACCAAGATTATTTAATAAGGAAGAGACAAGATCTAGTATTATATAATATACTTGTATATATTAAATATATTGGAAAGTATAATTATATAAAATGTGCAGAAACCCATAATATCCAATCATACTTTATTTTCCATTAAGGAATGAGAAGAAGATTTTGAGTAATCAAACTGATAACTAAATGATTAGCGCCATGTATTTATATAGTGCTAACCTTATATACAATGCTTTACAGTCTGTTATCTTGTCACTAGCTATTCCTTGGAGGGGTTCACTGTTTAATGTCCCTATCCATAGTATAATATCCCAATTCACACATAGACTAATTTTTTCTACCTGCATGGGTTTCATCACGCCAGAGAAAACACATGCAAACTTGAGAACAACATACAAACCCCAGCACTGGCCAAGAATTAGCCCTGGGACACTAATGCTGCAAGTTGTTAGCCACTGTAAAAAATCACTGAATGCCATTTTCATGCATTTTTTGCAGAAATGCATGTTTTTTGTTTTTTGTTTTAAATTTACAAACACAACTGTATTAGTCAGAGATTCAACACATTTTCCTCCTTCCTCCACCTTTGTGTTTAGGTGGTCCATGCAGGTATTCCAGTAGAAAGAGTGTATGTCCACAATGGTAAAGAAGCCTATATAATGGCCCAATAAACACACACACAGATATATATTTATATATATATATATATATATATATATATTATATATGTATGTGTATGTGTGTGTGTATGCGTGTGTTTGTGTAACCACTAGAATTTCTATTCAAATAAGTCAGTTCAAGTAAATTCTACGATTACATGATAGCACAATAGAGATGGATGGAATATCCTCTTACTGCTCTGTAACATCTACTGTGGCAAACTAATGGAAGATAGAAAAACAATAGCAGCTAAAGGCTTCCTGATTACATATACCATAAATCCTTTGGACTCTTAATATTTCCCAGGTTGTCAAAAAATATATGCTTCTGCAAAAATAAAAACCAGTTAAAAGGATGAGGCAAAATGTACTTCTTGACAGGTATTGTGCAGCTTTGTTCAGCATTCCCTTATGTTCTGGTTGTATGCCAAAATCCTGTAACAGGAAACCTGTTCCAGTTAGAACATTAGTAAGTTCTAAAATTATACTGATAAGGGAAAATTCTAGATAGTTTATTGTAGCTATATGTCCATCACTTTTTTCAGTAGATTCAATGTTAGGTTTGATAAAACAATTGATTATTATAGCTTTCGAACATTAATATGGAATTCCCTTATGTTCTCAATTCAATTCTGCTCTGGTTAATGTAAATCAGCAATAACAACAACCAGAGTTGTGTTGCTTTTGTAAAAGGTGGGGAGCGTCCCATAACAAACAGGGCTGCCTGTTGATATTATAAACAGGAGTGGTTGATCCCATTGGCTGCTGGTTTTTACAAGTAATACTCACTAATTTACAGCAGGCAATGGTGCAATGGAGCTACACTGGTCAATGGGCACATAGTGGGTATGCTGGATAAACAATCAATATCAGAAAGACATTGAACATTTACTTGGTTATGGACCCACCAACCAGAAAATCCCCTAGCATAGCAAAATATATTTTATGCTTAATTGGCATTAGAAGAATGATCTTACTATGCAAAGATACTTACATGGCTGTAAGTATATGACAACTAGACTGTAGGAGGAGATTTAGAGGGTAGTGTTGGGTAGGTGGGTCTTAAAGATTCAACATGGCACATTGACTTCAGGAAATAAAAGAAGCTTTACTTATCTCCATCTTGTAAAGGAACTAATTGCCAAAGTTTGCTTCCTATACAAATCAGTAGCCTAAAATAACACCTTTATGGTATATTGTTATGCTTAGCAATAAAAAAGTGCATTGGGGTATTAAGAACAGTGGTTTTATTTTTACCTTTGTGCTGTTTAGAAATTAATATGTGCCAAATTGAAGCTATGACATTGCTGCTTGTTTGCACATGCTTTTTATTTTAGTAAATTCTGGCAAAAAAATGTTCTTGCAAACAGCTACATAAATACCACAAAACATATAGCGAGCACATTGTATAAAAAAACACAATTGTGAAAAAAAAAGTCTTATCAGGAAATTCCCATTTTCAACTGGACAGCAGGGACATCAGCATTTCTAGTGAAAGCAAAGCAGCTGAACGGTGAATATAACAAACTAGGTTCCTGTTTCATCTTCCAAGGGTACTTAAGAATGTCCTTTCCTAGAACAAGGAAGAAAACTTAAATACACAAAACACCATCTGTGTAAGTAGCTGTTAATTTTTTTACGCCGGTTCATGTTCCAGCTGTTATCCCTAGGTGATCTTTAACCTTTAGAAAACGGTATACCTTAAACAATACCATAATCAATAAAAGAAAACA
Organism: Pyxicephalus adspersus; assembly: GCF_032062135.1. Lineage (NCBI taxonomy): Eukaryota > Metazoa > Chordata > Amphibia > Anura > Pyxicephalidae > Pyxicephalus > Pyxicephalus adspersus. The sequence continues at coordinate 77,547,904 of NC_092860.1, forward strand.
CAGAATGAGGATATGTAAGCCCAGCCTACAACAGTGTGCACTACTAGTTAAGCGACAGTGCATCACTCCTTATTTGACATACATAAAAAAAAGTGTACAGGGTGACCAACAATACCCCCAACATTAACCACTACAGACCTAAACATGTTTCTTTTAAGAAATGCCCACAATGAATACTTTGCCATACCATTTAATTGATAATATCCTAGCACATCTCTAACCGATATGTTGTATTGGAGTGTTCGGTGGTCTCAACCCAAAGCCGATAGTTTATTGTGAGGTGGGGGACTTTAACATCATCTGTCTTCCACATATAATGCTGTTTTTACCCCAATTATTTGACAACCATTTACACATTCATCATAAATCAAATGACAAACACCTATACAGATTTCTTGACATCAAAGTAAAGCACTATGTAACTAGAACAGGTGGGTTCCATGATTTTACACATGCCATCCTGTTCTTGGACAATCAACATCTACCCTAATACACTGCATGGTGAATTATGGTGACTGTACTACTTACGTGTGTATAAATACTGAGATATATTCCTGACACTCATCAAAACTAAAGACATGGCTTGGATAAGCTGCCAAACAAGTTGACTACCTACTACTGTCTATACCAGCGTTTCTCAACCACCGTGCCTCCAGAGATTGCTAAGGGTTCCTTGAGCAAAGAGCAATTTGTGTCAGTGGTTTGTACCATTGACAAAAATTATCTTTTTGGCTGATATTCTTCCATCCAGCCAACAATCTAAGAGGCATTCTTCCCACTAACCATCATACGAATGTACTGTGAACTGTGAATATTAATAATGTCACAGGTTCCCTAAGGCCTAAAGGTTTTTTAAAGGATTCCTCCATGTTAAAACGTTTGAGAAAGGCCGATCTACACCATGATATGAATAAATAAAATCCTTCACGGAAAGCTTTGTTTTACAGTCCATATTTTATACTGTACATATGTAGGGAGTTGATATCCAAAATGTCTATTCGTCCAGACAGCCTGTGTTTACTTCAGGCCACCAACTTGCAGGTCCAAACCTGAGAGTTTAGAAGAAGGCCATGGCTATTTTGATATTGTGGGGCCCACTGCTGGCTTGTTAAGTGGAGTGAGAAACATTTAAATGTAAAGAATGACATGTAAAAAAATGACTTATGACACAATGATTTAGATTTAGCTTTAGGCATTCTGGTTTGACTTGTTATCTACTTATGTAAGATGCTTTGGTGGCACTGTAGACCAGTAATTTTAACTACACGAAAGACGTACAGCCAAATAAATAAAGTAGGCAGCTGCTGATGTTAATTGGGTGAGAAGCAGTTGCAATATTTCATTAGCCCATTTTATTAGCCGAGTCATATACCTGTTTTAGGACAGTGAAGCTGAATCTTTCCAGTTTTACTGTTATTATTGCTTCAGGACAAACATATATTTCAAGGCTCAGACACTGGCTATAATCATCACATTAGACATTGCATCTCTTACAAGGCAGACTGGACATGAAAAAGTCCCATCTGGTTTTTAGAATAACACAAAGTTCACTTCGCTTGGCAAACCTTTGTATATTGTAAGTTTTGAAGACAGTAAATTATCTTTGTTTTCATTTGTTGACAGTGTTCTTTTATTTTTTTATATCATAAAGATTTCTTTGTATTATACAAATGTAAACAGGAGTATGATGGAATTATACAGATATTGTGAGTAGTAATCAAAATAATAATCAACATATTTTGATACTTGAAACTTTGTATGGGTATGACAGAAAAATGGTTAACCTTTGCATAAAAGAAAACTATGTCAATGCAGTCCAGATAGGAGTTATTGCTCTGTATTTTTATACTGTAAATCCTGGTTGTTAGGTTAAAGGTAAAGCACATCACACACAATAAAATCTGTATCACTGGAATTACCATACAGTTATTTGTATAAGAAATCAATCTAGTTCGTTGATATTTAAATACATACGCCCTATTACTTCATTGTTAGCTAACAATAGGGGTTTTCAGTTAGTGTTGGTCTTTTAAAACCCTAATTGTCTGCTTTTCTTCTTGGCCACACTTCCTTAGGCCAAGTTCACATCTCAGCAGTGTTGTAATATTCACACCTTAGTGCACTTTACATCACATGTTAACAAATACTGCATTAGGGCAGCCCATTTGTATGGTTTGTCAATGCACTACAGAACAGGTAACACTTCACCTGAGGACCTGATGCAACAGAATGTTTTTATGTGTTTACATGCAATGTGTTGCACTGCAGTGCATTACAGCACACATATGTGAATTTCCACAATTACCTGTATAACCCCCCACTCTTTTTGGTACTTCAGTGCATTGTGGTGCTCTGTAGTCCAAGAAAGAGTCTTAGTGTTTTGGGGTGCCATTTCAAATCAATGGCATTGCAGTGTCCCAATGTGTGTATTATTATGTTATTGGGCATTGTGTTAACATGCGTAATAATGTAAAGCAGTAGTGACAATCAGGCCTTAAAGTACATGAGTTTTCACTGTAGCACTAATTTAAGTTTGCTCAGCTGGTTAATGCACTTTATGACACAACCTGAGTCACAACACAAATGCAGTTAGGCGAGTGTAATCAGAAGCTAAGTTGTTTAAAGCATCTGATTGACCTTGTCTAAAATAATTGGGCCCCTATACCCAAGAAGGTCCTAGCAAAGCTACACAGTATCTACAAATGGTATGTCAGTTCCTATTGACTGACTACATAATGACCAAAAAATCTACTAGATGAATGATTATAGATGTTGTATGCATTGTAAGAGCATCCCTCATTTTCACGAGAATATCCTCATTTGCAAATGCTCAACACTGAGGTGGAGTAAACCAATGTATTGCCTATTTCTGGAATATGATGTTCAAATGGTTCTCATTGCTTGAGACTGAATGACTAGTCATTTTAAGTGAAGGAATAAGATAAGAAATAGGGGAAAGCCTGCCATCCTTTTTGCAATTGTGGTCCTCTACCAATGTGGCTTTTCCCAAAACAGGGGCCTTGTTATCACCGTTTCTTTGTTACAGAAGAATAAGATTAGTTATATACAACAATTCTACAGTGCTGACACTATTTTCAGCATCTTGGTATGTGTTGTTCTTCCCCTACTGCAGCTCACAAAGATAAAAGAAAACGTTACCTAGAAGCCTCTTGTCTACTCACCAAACATGTTAGCACTCTCTTTAAATTATAGAAATCAGGATTTCTATTTTTCCTTTGGCAGGGAACACATTTTTTTTCTTTAGACTAACACTTGTTTACTGGACTTAAAGAAGAAGTGCAATGAGGATCAAGCTTGTGCTACAGTGCATGAGTTAGGATAGCAATATGTAAGGAGCTTTAATTAAACATTTGAATGCATGCCCAGAAGGTTTACTCTTTTTTGATTAGCAACCTAGCTGGGTCTTTGCTGCAGTAGAAGGGAAATCATGCTGTAATTGATCACAACAAAATATTTCTGATATTATTAATATGCACATATTTGTAAAACATATCAGAACCAAGCAATACTCATCATGCCATAGGTACAGGTTTTTTAAATTAAGGGATACTTTTGACGATTTTCATAAATAACTTGACTACTTATTCAAGATTCATACACTACTTTTAATCAGTGTACAGCATATACTTAATAGACACAGCAAAACATTCAGCAACCATTGTTCATTCAACATTGTTCAGTTGTGGAACTGAACTAATATGTATCTCCATGTTCATAATGAGACAAACTCATCCCAAGTATCAAATTGTATCTTTGGTGGTACCATTAAAGAAGAAACACAAACTTGAGCTCTTTGTGAAATGATTTACTTTTGTATGGAAGACAGGATCCTGTTTATATGGGCAAGCTTCGTAAACTCCATGGATGCAAAAACCAGAGACTTTGACAAACAGCTGTCAGTGCATCTAATATTAACACTTGGTATATTAGTTATAATCCTTTTTGTGTATACACATAAATATCATTACGGTGTCAAACAAGGACTAAAAAAGTTTCAGTATTAAAACTGCATCTGTGCACCAATCTGAAGACATAATTTCCAGCACTGATGGTTGTTCAATATGCAGCATTCAGTGCAGCAAGACGAATATTCAAACAAGCCATGTCCAGTTCTAATTCCTGGACAATTCTGCAAAACACCCCAGGCAGAAGCACGCCCAGGCTCATTCATACTTAGAGTTAATTGTGGGTCAATGAAATTCTTTTAACTTATAGCAGTCATGTGTGGGGCTACCAGCCCTTTTTAGAGACTATCAAAAGGGATTATAAATATAAAAATGAATTCCTGGAAAAAATACAAGTGTTTTTTTTTTAAAAATACATGAGTATAAGTACCTAAATGTGTTCCCTGTTAGCTTCATATAGTTTAATGCACATGACATGTTGATCGCATTGTCCATGCAGCTGGATGGTGTGAATTGGTTTTCAAACTGTGTGGCCTAATGGCAGTGTAAACAATTGAAGTCACACAACATGCTTTTCTATGAGACAAAGGTGTCTAAATCACAAAAATTTGTAAGCAGAACTAGCTGTGACAGGTAGCATTGTTTGCATTTTAACCTTCTTACTCAGTGGTACTTATACTGTACTTTGACAACTGTGCATATATATATATATATATATATATATATATATATATTATTTATATTCATAGTCTAAAAAAAGAATTTTCTAACCATCTCATCTTTAGCACCAATACAACTGACATTAACTTTAACACAAAGCAAAGATACCAAGATTTACTTTTGTGAAAAGGAGAATCTGCTGTGAAAAAGTGCTTCTGCATAAGTTACAGAACATGTGTATTACTGGAGAATAGATTTATCAATTTTCATTCCCAACATAACACCAGCAGCCTGATCTGCAGCAGACAGGAAACATGCATGCAACAACCCTGCAAAAAATTGCAAACGCTGACAATCCAACTATCACACTAGCTACTGCCAGGTAACGTCTAATATCATAGGCTGTAGTGTTTGGTGGTGGCTAGAAATAATTTGACTTTATATAATACGCTCTATTGGCTGGACAAGTAACTCATTGAACTGTACAGAGAAAAATAATGATGCCTATTATTGTACAAAAAAGACAAAACATTTTCCAAACAAAACAGCAATTGTGAAGCACTTTGAGCTTCAGATGATGATACTAATTATGTAATTGCCTATTACTAAAATGCAAAACCTTTAAAGAAGAACACCACTAGCACTTTTTTATATTCTAGTAACATAATCACATTTTCATATTAGAAAAATCAACAACATTTTGCTTATGAAAGAAAACCAAACTATATTGTTTTACCATTTACTTATTGAGTGTGGACACATTTATGTGTTTTAATGTATGTTTGTTGTGCATCTATTGAGTGCATGTCATCACATCAAAATGTATACATAATCTTTTCTATGACAATGCAACACACTGCAATAAAAGTATCTAAATGGACACCAAAAAAAAACTGTGTTTTAGCATTACATAGCATAGGTGTGAATGTTACCTAATTTCTATATTTTTCTGAAGGCCAATCAAAAATTGTGTTGCTATGTGTGACCTCTTCAATTCACAGGAACCATGAAAAATCTCCCCATAATGCAATGGAGCTTTTTAATCCCTGCTCTTGTACAAGCTAAACTGTCATCCTGATGGAATACAAAAATAATCACAAATGCATACTTTTTTATCCAATCCAAACAACCACATTAGCTGCCCTATGAATGAAAGAAAGTGTAAGTGATCATAGGATGATGGCTCTCTACATATTTATAACTGATAAACTATGAAACTGCAGGAAGTCAAGCAAAGTTGAATTTTCAAATCAGTGAGATCAGTGAAGGTAATCCAGAGAATATCCAAGGCATACTGAGTTTGTGATATCTAACATGATGTATAAACCAGTAAACATAGGAACTCTGCAGAGAAATACTGCTTCCTAAGGAGTACTTATTATGCATTGACATCTAAGGAGCCTGATCCAAACTCCAGATATCAATGTGAGGATGTCCTGGACCATAAGTGGTTATTATTTTATATACATGGGGGGCATACAACCAATGCCAATAATGATAGATGGGTGAATAGATAGATGTGTGTTTCTATAGATGTGTATGATGTGAAATCAACATCTACAATAATTTCTAATTCATTTATTGAATATTTTAGATGCTTCAGCCTTGCTAGCTCCTTAGTGATGCCAGCTGGTAGCACTACTACCGTAACACTACAATGCTAGCAGCAGAGTTCTAAGAATGAATGGCAATGAGAGGCAACAGTCCCATGAGCTTGATGAAGGACGAGGCTGCAGGGAGGGAGGCAGTAAGTGTGCACACACCAACAGACAATGTGCACAGACAAAGCCCCCTCTATGTGACAGTCATTACCAGCACAATGCTTACCTGCAAGCCACACGAGCTTCTATGTGTGTGTAGAAGAAGAGGAGTCCTGACTGTGCTGCCAGAGAATGGGAAATGTGCTGAATCGTCCTCTGTCTCCCCTCCCTCTGCTCCTTCAATGCTTTGCACTGCTGGCTGATCCCAGCTTCACTTTCTTCACTTCCAACCTCCTGTCATTCTGTGTGTTTACATACTACCTCCAGCCAGCCCTTCCCTGTTCTACAAGACTCAGCCCTCTTACTTTCCCTTTTTCTGTTTGCAACCCATTTCCTCTTTATGTGTAAGTATATTATCATGCAACAATCCCTCTTTGTCTGATTTACTGTATGTTGTGTGTGTGACAAGTCCTGGCTATGAAACCCCCTCCTAGCAGGCAGAAAATAATTCAGGGCTCAAATTGTAAATGGTTCCTTGAAATGGGGTTCTCCTGCACTGTAAGGGTGCTTATCTCTTATCTCTCTAATATGTTTATTTGAATAGTGTAAAGTGTGCTTTTTTCATTGTTTTGTAAAAATTGAGATGGATGAATGTACTTAAAAAATGATATGTCCAGATACATTTGTTTATTAGTGGGTGTCATTCTCAAATTGTCCAATAGATGGTACTGTGTTTGGTTTCATTTGCAAGGAATGTGTGATTTATTTGTATGAAAACGAACACAGCTCCACCTAGTGGACGAATTGAGAATGACAAATGTGTTAAATGTATTTGTACATTCACCCATGCCTAATTAAAATATATTCACTTGTTTATTATAGTACATTTGGAGATCTCTGGTTAATTTTTGAATACATTTATCCACAGCAGTTCACACACAGCAGTAAAACCAGCTGAACAGTATACTATAAAAATTATGACTGAAGTAGGGACATTAGATTGTGGGCCCCTTTGAGGGACAGCTAGTGACATGACTATGAACTTTGTACAGTGCTGCGTAATATAATTTGGCACTTTATAAAGACTGTGTAATAATAATATTAATACAAATTGTTTATCAATATACCCCATTTTGTATGCTCTGTATTAGGTATAGTAAGCCTGTGTAAAAAAATTTTTTGGGGAATTTGTTTATTTTTTTATATCACTGCTTCTCAACCAGGGTTCCAATGGACCCTAGAGGTCCTCCAGAGGTTGCTAGGAGTTCCTTGAGCAATGGGCAATTTGTGACTTTCAGGTCAGATTAAGTGACACCAATGATCTTTTCGACTATCTAAAAGATCAACATTTTTTCCACTGGCCAGCAATGTAGGAGAAAGTCTTCCTACCGACCACCACACTAATCTATTGTGAGCTATGGATATTGTAAATATAGAAGGGGTTCCCTTAGACCTGAAAGTTATGTTAACCCCCCCTAGCGTTCTAATTCTGTCATTTTTTGATGCAAAAAGTGATCCTATTTTTTTTGCGTAGAAATTTTTGTTTATATTGTGGGCC
>NC_092860.1:77557423-77566852 GCF_032062135.1 Pyxicephalus adspersus
GCATCAAGGAGACACACACAGGATCAAATATCGGGGGATGTCTTATTCACGGGTGAGTGTCTTATTTTAATTATTTTTTCAAAAATCGGGGGTGGCTTATTTAATGGGGATGTCTTAAAATCGGGGAAACACGGTATGTGAAATGCATTAGTTGCCATTTGTATTTTGTCCTGGCACAATCCCATGCACAGACAACTAGGATTTGCCAACTCATGCATCCTGCCCATTGGACAGTGAAGAAGCAGTAACACAATAAAAAGTCATCAATTCACCCTGCATTTTGTACCTGTAAGCATGTTCCCTGCCAGCACATGGGCACATTGCAGCGCCTAATTAGCTTCTATTATTATTATTATTATTATTAAACAGGATTTATATAGCGCCAACATATTACGCAGCGCTGTACATTAAATAGGGACTAGATTTGTCCTTCCTTCTCCTGGTCTGAGTGCTGCTATGCAGGAAATGACAGGAGGATATTGTTAAGAGGAATTAAAGTACTTATGCTAGGGGGATGTGAAAATACATTTAACCACAAACTGTATTATCTGTTTATTATGTGTATGACAGCTTTCAGGGTAGATCTGCAATTATAGCTTTCTCTTGCAAAGATTGTGTATAGAAAGGGGTGTATATTATTGGCTGAATCTCAATACAAGTGTAGAGGTCATTCTATTGTCTACAAAGAGTTGGAGGAGGGAAAGCTTTTTTACTGCACAGAAAGGCCTTAATTAAAAAAAAAAAAAAAAACAGGGATTCTTATCCTTTTAGAAATCTTTTTTTCAAAAAGACAATTACAGGGATACTGTAGAAGAAGCTATTACTGTATATTATAATATTGTAAAGCACGATACAACAATACCAATTCTTTAAATCTGACTCCTCTTTTAAAAATGTACCTTAGCAAGTTTCTTATTGTTGTATTTTTTTACTTGTCTGCTCACAGTAGTTCTGGCTTGTACAGGAGTTATCTTTCTGACAAGAATAAGAGGTGCACTGCAAAATACTTCAACATGAATAGAACCATTATTGCTGGATACAAATCATTTATACTGATGAATATTGTAATGCTGTCTTTATAGTCAGTTACAGTTAAGGTTAGGTTTGCTTTTTTTGGCTTCATCATCATAATCCTGTTAACATTATTTATCTTTCACATCTATTGTCATTTAAAGTCACACTAATATATAGTTTCTCACATCTGCAATGTAGTGCTTTAAGCATTTCTAATTCATATGACTTTTTTTATTTTATTTATACTGAAAACATGGTAATAGACATACAGAACCAACAGTACTGAATAATGAAGAGTGTGTGGAAGTATATTGTATTTTACCAACACCCTGCTCAGGCCTTTGCAGAAAAGGTAATAACATGCAACATATACATTATTGACAACAGTGAACAAAAATTCAGAAAAGTAAAACAAATGGTAGAGCACTGTTGTAGTAGTTTTTGTGTTTTCTCTTGGGGAGTGGGACATGTTGCAGGACGTGAGAGGTAAATTTGCAAAAGAAGAATAACTATTGCATACTTGAATATAAACTGATCTGAATATAAACCATACTTTTACCTGAAAAAGCAGTAAAAATACATTGACTTAAGAATAAACCTTAGAGTACAAAATGCAGCTGTCACTGCTAACATTTAAAATAGTAAATACCAATTAAATTAACATGAATAAAACCTAATATGAAATTAACATGAATTAAAGTGACAGGTGACGAAGACATGGGTTGGAGTGACAGTAACAAGGGCTGGAGTGCCAGGTGATAATGGGAAGGGCAATTATATGGGCTGGGGTGAGGGTGGGAGCCACTCATTGACAGGTAGAGGATGTAGTGTTTATTTTTTTAATAATAGAAAAAGAATGTTTGCTCCCCAAGCCCTGTTTTTCAAAACCAGATTTGTTATTAGGCTTGGTTTGACGAAGAAGGCAAAGAGCAAAAAGGGTGTAGCCCCCTTCTCTTTTGGTAAAACTAGATCTAGGCCTGTTCCCATTGGTGGCAAGGACCAATAATAGAGCCTCATCCCCACATGGAAACCCCAATGTTGAGGGGTTCTGTGGCCAGGTAGCTTACTGGAATCTGGAAACAGCCTTAAATAAGGATCCTTTATTCTGAGGAATGAGTAGAGTTAGTACCCTTTAGCTATTTCCAGAAAAGGTTAAGTCATCCCTAGAAATGAGGACACAACACAAAAGGAAAAAAACAAATATTTTATTAGTTTTTTTTAACTAATGCAGGTAGTCCCCTAGTTGAGGACATCCAACATATGGACGATTCATAGATACAAACGGGGCTTCTCTGCTCGCTCGTGTGCAGGATGGAGGCTTGGTGGGGGGAGGGAGCGGTTTGCAGGACTTGCAGATGAAGTCTGAGCTGTTCTGCAACCTCCTTTAACTGTTTATTTATTAAGACAAACGCTGCAGTTGTTTCGTTTTGCATATAAAATCACAGCTTGCTCCAGAATTTAATGAATATCCAAGCTCAATTGCATTTTTTAAAATAATGTACCTGTTCCAACTTTTATACAAATTCAAATTAAGAACATACCTACAGTCCCTATCTCATATGTAACCCGGAACTACCTGTACTTATCTTTGCAGGGTCCAGCAATGTCTGAATAGGTCACCTTACAACATCTGTTCCAGCCTCGGCTGCTCTCAACTACACAGTGACAGGAGCTCATGAACAATGATTATTTTAGAAGTCTAAAAGGGTTAATTTTATTTTCTCACTTAGTTTTCTATCTCACAAAACCAGATATGTGCCAGGCTTAGATTTTTACTATAAGGCCAATGTTTCTTTGCTGTACGTAGAAAAGATATTCTAATTACAGTGCATACAAACCAGACAGACTGTAATGACCAGTAACAGATGAAATGACAGTAAACACCATGAACTTTTTTTCTAAAGTGTACAGCTTTCCTCTAAATAGGATATGACCTAATCATGCAATATAGCTGCTTCCACCACTACTGCACTCTTAATTATAGGTAATTAGGTTTATTACACAGATGACAGAACTTTGGGACAAAGGCTTGTAGGGTAACTCTATGGACAATAAGGAGTTGGACAAGTTCTTATTGTATGTTATACTAGACTGTAACTCCGCTTTATAGATTTTGTAGAAGAAGAAAAAACTTTACAGACTGGATAACTGAATGCACATTATTACACAAAAGCTCATGTTAGTGTATTTAAATACATTCCACAACTTCCTCTGAATATACTACCATCAAAGCAGCCATATTGGAACATGTGGTCAGCTGAGCCTCATAAAGGGTCCCTCCTATACTTTTTCCAGTGAAGTACCCCTTCCTGATTTTTGGTCAGACAGAAGCAACTATTAGTATTGCTTACCATCTGAATATGAATACAGTATGAAACATTCACAGATCCTGTTTGCTATGCAATAGAGTATAAGGCAGTGACAGGAGAACAATGCTTGGCTGGAGTCCTGCAAATGTATTGCCCTCTAAGAGGTAGTCCAAATTTTGGCAGTCAAACACAAAAGATTTCTTGTTTAGCACTTCTAAATCCTTTAAATCTATTATATGTTCTGTGGAAGTCATTTATAAAGGATTCAAGTGTACAGTCTATACCATTTCTTTGGTCAAGTTAATTTTTGTTTTATGGCTGATTTATAAAAACATGGTCAATAGTTTGGATTCCCAGTTAGTTTTCAGTTCAGCAGGGTGAATGAAGTTTGAATAGATAATTTTTTTTATGGCACCACGACAATAAGCATAACTGGTTGTTTAATTACAGCAAGTTTGTGTGCAGGTATGTTTGTATTTATTACCAAAAATATGACTTTTATAATAAATATACAACCTGTTTGTTTACTGTTTTCCCAGGTCACACATTTAATAGTTTTTAAAATAGGAAACTAGTGTACAAGGTCCCAAAAATAGGGTAAATGCCAATATAGCATACAAAATATAGTAAGTCACTTATGTGTAGCGTGCATTATTTGCATTTGAGCTTAAGGTACAGAAAAAAAGGTTTTTTTCTGGAGCAGACACTTGCTTCCCATGTAACTCTGAGTTCAAATCTTGGTGAAGTTTATGCAAACAATATTCTCCTGTTCCTCAATATTGTTGCAAGACTACAGCCAGCATTGAAAACATTATTCTACATACTGTTTTAGGCTATGTACACTTGTGCAATGGATCTCGTTCAATATTCAACTCAGGGCTGATATCAGACAAGATTCTTGCGTGTGTACAGTGCTCGTTGTCCATTGTCTGAACAACCGTCCTGGCAGATCTACAAACGATGGATGACGAACAATCGTAATGCAAGTGGGAGAGGGCACAGCGGGGTGCCGCTCCGCCGTTCTTCCCCTCCCCTCTCCATAGAGCATAATCACACTGTATGTACAGCACTCCTTCATGCATCGTGCAGTCGTTTGTCATTGGAAAGGATCGGTGAAGATATTTTCCAACGACAATTATTGCAAGTGTGTACTTAGCCCTAAATGTAAGTCTTCCAGATTCTGGTTTCATTCACCATTACCATTTGTTCTGTAGGTAAATTTGTGTATTCAGGTTTATAATCTGAATATGGGCAGACTAGGACTATATTATTACAGTATATATCAAAACACATCAGAGTCTGTAATTGCCCTGGATTCAGGAAATGGGGTCTGTCTACTTATGTTAAACAAACATATATCTAGAAAGCTTAGGCTTGCAAGACAACACTCTAATACCAATAATATCTCAGAGGTCAGGTAATAGGAACTATGAGAATCATTGCAGGAATGAATTGTCAACAACAAAGAATTTTTGAATGAATTCTTTTAAATCTATGTTCAATTAGGACCATGGGTTTTGGGTAAATTCCCTTGGGTCGTCCACAGATATGGTTGGAGTATGCCCTGTGAACTGACATGAAACTTAGTTTTTATTCCTTTTTTTTAATCTTTGCATTAATGTATGTATTAAACATCATCTGTTCTTTCAAATTCTTTCATAAATATGTTACTATTTTTTTCATGAAGAGCATTAAACACTCCAGTTTGACAGGAATATTGTATTTATAGCACAACTCTTCTCTATATAGTACAGTTCATTGTGATGCATTTAAACTCACCAGTAAACATTGTAGTTGGCCACCCTTTGCTCAGTTCCAAACTTGAGATAATCAGGATTAATGACACACAGTTTGTTTGTGACTTGCAAACTTCTAAGCTTTCTTTGGATGCAAATTTACATGCATAAATCACGGACTGTGTAAGTCTGACACTATCAATAGTTTCTGATACTGTTGTTTGTTCTTTTTTTCATTGTATTTATGCATATTTACTATTTGCAATCCATTGGATCTGTTCATTTTTATCTGTGTTTTGCTATATATTCTCCATCAGGACACTTTATACTATACACTGTTAAGAGTACCTTGACACTATATTGTTATGTAAATTTTTACTACTATGACTCAAATTTACTTTTATAAATAGAGAATACTTATTTACTAGGCACTGTCGCTGACTAGTTTTTGGTAATGTTCATGTTGATTTCAGTTTATAACATTCTTTTGCTAACATGCGATTACGCTGAGGAAGCCTATATCGGGCGAAACGTGTCAGTATTACTGTTACATGTATGCAAATAGTTCACATCTTTTATGCCGATACCGGACTAATGGGACATTATCTGGCTCATTCACCATATAAATCAATTAGCTGGGTACTGTATAGTGCCAATTAGATGGCCCAAAGTCTGTCAACTATTGTAATTTTGTGAGATATATGTTCTCTGTAGTTTATTATATTATGAGAATATATCAGTAATACAACACTGTTTGCCGTTAAAAACCCCTCTGTTTGCTTCTCTTTTTAAATTGATACATGTAGGCATACCTCACAACTTTTAATTATAAGGAACAGAAGAGACACTATATAGCTCAACGTATGTAGGTAAATGACATGCCACTGCCACACCTCCTTTTGTGGATCATAAAAAAGTTTATACACAAAAAATAATTGGGTAAACTAACCATTTTTCACAACTATATTTCCTTTTTTAAAGAAATCATTTTTTTTTAAAGAAATCATTTGGAGGCTGGTTGTAAGGCTAAGTACAAAATAACAGTTTTTAATAGCTAAATAGTTAATAGTTAGGCCAGCTAATATTGTATTTGGACACTCCTAGAAGAGGAGAGGGCTATGATGTGCAAAGAGGGAGTGTCTAAGGCAAAGAAAATGACTAGCTGACTTTTCAAACAAACTCCAAGGCACATTGCATTGGCACATTAAATGATTTACATAAATTTAAAATATTACAAGCAAAATGTGATTTTTTTTCAATGCTGAGTTTAAATCTGTTTGATGACAAAGTCTTTTTAAACTTTCCCCAAAATCTGCAAACCCTACAGCACTTACCTGAATTGTTCAGTCAATCTGTAAACATTGTATACGACAATTAAAACACTGTCAAAATGTGTCACTACATATATATGTTTTTAAAACTGTCCCAATGGTTTTTAGACACTGCAAGCAAAGAGCTTTGAATACCCCATTGTAAGTAATCATTGTTTTTGCATCGGCAGCAATATGCTCAACAGGCAGCTGTGGATATTCCTGTGCTAGGTTCATGTTTTCCTTTGGCTATTGTTAATATTTAATTAGCAGGAGAAACCTGATATGAGTGTTCTTGTAATGCTTTACAAATGGTTCATTTATACCGGTAGTCAGCACAAATACCTACTTCTTGATTAGACTTCATAAGAGATACAATAGCAGTAACCCATGCTTTATGCAATGCCTCTGCTAGTGTGCCTTGATCTACCAGGTGATTTATTTCCACATATAATTAGGGCTTTGGAACAAATAAAATGTTCCTGTATTTTCCTACAAATTGTACGTATGTTGAAATCTAGTTGGCAGGACATAGTTTACTCTGTAAGCTTAACAAAAACCTCACCAAAGTCTGGTTGAACATTTTGCAAAGTGGCACAGCAGGTACATCTGTTAGTCAGATGTCTCTTCCAAAAAGTATCCAGTTATTTATTATTGCGATTGGATTAACACTTTGACTTAGCTAAAATCAGGTATTTTTATTAGGTAAAGGTAAAATTCCTTAGAGTACTTATCGCCCTTTATTTATATCCCTTTGTTACTCACAAGTAAGTTACAAGTTCCATTGTGGTGAGGTAGATAAAGTTGTTAAGTTGTTTAGGGTAGAGCAATAAGCAACATCCACAGAGTGTAAATCTGGATATGCTTAGCTCTGAAAATAAAGCTGTCAGATCCTGGCCAGTGTGGTACAGGAAACAGCTGCTTGATGAACGTCCAGACTCAGTTGGCTACAGCAGAAGGCATGGAAGACATTGGAAGTCCATAGGCCTAAAACACACAGGATGACTTTACCTTTAGAATAAGTTTCCAATTAGATAAGGAGATCAGATCTGGCAAATATCAATCAAAAGTACACGTATCAAAAGTCAAGTATAAATGATTTATCAACTTTGATTAATATTCAGTCATTTTTGTGTGCTGTCTTCAGATGTAGAGAAAAGGAAGGCTTTTTCCATAAACATATGAACACATAAATAAAAAAAATATCAGCAATATATGTGATAAGAAATTTAATTCTGTCTATAAGTTTGATACCAACTACGTTGTGCTCAGAAAGGAGCAGTAAAGTCGGTGAATTCATTTCTTTGTCATCATCCATAGTTCACTAACACAAGCCTAAATATTTGGAACATGTGGAAACCTAGGAAATTAAATAATTAGAATGTAACCTACCAGTACATGTTTAGTAGTTTATCAGCTGTAACCAAAAAGATGCACATTGAACTCCCCTTTTTTTTACTTGGCAAGAAACTTTAGCGAACATAGACAGTTTGACAGTATTCTTTATTTGTTCAGATTTGCAGAAGATCCTTGTAGATAACAATGGCTAAGAACAATGCTGTGATTATCATACATCTCTTTTGTCATCCATGAGTCTATGGATTGCCAGAGTTCCTTAAACCAGGGTCTGCTGATTTGCAATTGCTCAGTCAGGCATAGATCCAATGATTTATAATGATATAATTTTGTGGTTTTAAAAGGTCTAGATTCTTGTAGAACAGACTTTTTACTTTACAATAAACAGTTAAAATCATCTCAATGACAAATGCTATACAATTTAAGGACAATTTGTTCTTGGGAACTTTTTTTGTGGCTGTCCAACGTGTACTAATATGCAAACATTAGGCAAAACATTACATTTAAATCCGCAAAAACAGCAATCTCAGGGAAAAAAAGAAAGCAGACATGCCCTATGTAATGAGAAGGAGGAACGAGTCACAGAATGGTCAAAACACTAATTCATAGTGATTTAGAAAGCCACATTCAAAATAGAATTATTATTGGTAGTTCAAAAGTTTTTACATTCTTGAGTATTTTTAAATACTCCAGCAAATACATTTTTTCAAACAATGATTTGTATGTGTGAAATGATATCCACAGATGTCCAGTAATCATATTCTGTATGTTGTTTAGGATTTGTTTATGTAGAATAGTAATTTTTTTGTAATTTTTGTTTTTATTCAGTGTATTATTCCTGGTTACACTTGTTGCATGACAAGTCTAGTTCAGATGTAGACTTTGTATCCTTGCTTTCTCCCCACTCCCAAAACCATATTTTCAAAAAATATAATACTTGAATAGAATTAGCTGTTTAACTGCCTTTTTATTAAAAATATAAATAAAAACAAAAAATGCCATAACCATATAAATAAAAAATATCACACTGGTATGGGTATGGTTTCAGAAGGCACCATGAGAACAATGCATATTGCCTGTGGCTGCTGCACCCTCTTAGCTTTCTTAGGCTCCAGCTGCAACACATCAATATCAGCTAATGTACCATACATAAATGGTCACTGTGAGTTGACTTTGAGTTTGTGAGTTTGACACACCAAAAATGGGTCCTCAATCATTTTTCAGACTTTCAGACAACAATTGTTCAGCATCTGCTGTGATATGCTGTGGCTACAGGACAATATTGCAGGTAGGAGGCTAATCAGTTAATTCAGATCTCTAAATAAGTTTTGATTCAACATTCCCCACCAACCAAACCCTGCAGCCCTCTTAACCAACCAATATCTACCCAAGCAGGTAGTAATTTTGTTTTAATTTTTTTCAAGAATGTATCTGAGGATCGCAGCTATGGAGTCACTCCGCTGCTCTGGAGTCCGGACTCTGCTCTGTGATTGTTGGGCAGCTTCTCGAACATTGTGCCTTGTTCCAAAGGTCTGTTTTCACCCAATGGCACTGAGAGTCTTTGACACCTTGACAGAAACTACCCTGTTTCCCCGATGATAAGACACTGTCTTATTTTTTTTGGAAGGCCAAAATATGCTCTAGGGCTTATTTTCAGGGGGATGCCTTATTTACCCATGAAGAAGACTACAGTACACAGTTATT
>NC_092860.1:77568379-77583619 GCF_032062135.1 Pyxicephalus adspersus
TATTTTTCATTTTTCCCTAAAAAGGGGGGGCTGTCTTATTTGATGGCCCTGCCTTATCATCGGGGAAACTCGGTAGTTATAGGGTTATCGCCATGTAAATCAAAACTATACTCACCTAACCTCCAGCCAGTCTTGGGTTCAAGACTTAGGCCTACTTGACAGTCTGCACCAGGATGAATGAACTCTTATGCAGGAGATCCTGAACAGGTCAGAACTTTTTTTTGCAAAAAGAAACTCAGTTTGCTGGCACATGTTTGCATTTAGGCCTAAAGTTCAATTTTAAAACAATAGTTGTGCTGTACTCACAATGAACATTGTCCAATTAGCATATATGGAAGTATGGCAAGTATAGAAACAGAACACTACTGGTTGTCTTTTATAATCTATACCTTTACCAAAGTATATGGGATTCACTGCCTGGCTGTGTTGTGTGGTTTGGTTATGAAAATCTGTGAACAGGAATACCAGAAATGCTAATCTCTTGACAAGAAAACAGTTCCCTGTATATATATTTCTTCTTCTTGAAGAAGAGTTCAGCTCTGAATCACGACAACCTCTCAAGCTGAGGGTGAAACATTTGCATTTTTGGGGGGGGGAGAGGTTGGAGTAATTTATTACACTTTTATTTCTTGACATTTTTCTTTATGGTATGTTACTACTGCACGCTTCAGTTCCTTTCCAGGGAGATACTGGCTGTTTGACAAAGAGACAGGACAAGGCAAGCCTTTTTCCTAATTATCTCATTAGAAATTCTCTCTTCATTCAGTTTTACAAATAACTAGTTTTTGACCTTTTACCACTAATGATTGTGAAATGTATAATTTAATTTGTTCTGTAATCACAATTTGTGTAGCCTCGAACTAGTCCCCGAATTGAATTGGTATTATTGTTTAAATAACATGGTGCTAGTTTACTTTATTTTAATATACTGATACTATTTTAGTAAATTTACTTCCTCCTCTTCTTTCCTGATTGCTTTCTAAAGGGATTTATATTTCATCTAAAGATGTAAAGCTTAACTCCAGCCAAAATTTTGTTTAGGATATATTAGGAAAAGGTTGAAACCGTTATCAGGATTTTATTACAACCAGTGTGCCCACTGGATAAATTTTCTCTTTCTTCCTACCAAGAAGATGCCAGTCGTGTCCTTATGGAGCTAAAACTTCTTTATATAATTGCCCTTGGGCATTGTATGAAACACAGAGCCTGCATTCTTATTACTAAGAGTCATCATACGCTACATTCCAAATTTTAAAATGGTATTTATTAAACATGATAAATATCTCACAGACATATACAGACTTGTTTTATATAAAAAATAGACATAGCTCCTGAGTAGGCAATAAAGTAATACTGTAGGCGATGCCTGACACAGTAAAGATATCTTAAGTGTGGAAGCAAAACAGCATATTAATCAAAGATATGCAGGCCTATAAACTGATTCAAAGCAAAATTAGAGAAATACAAGTACATAGTAGAAATGTTTTGAGGAAATAATACCTATGCCAAGTTTTCTGGCACCTTCAATTGAGCAGTTTTTTAGTGATCTGCAATATTGTTATATTGTGGGCCTATAATTCTTAGGTATAACTCATCAAAGTATGTCCAATATTTATTAAATTTAATAATAAACTTTAAATAAAAAATCTGCGTAATCTGGGTGCATAAAAATACTGAAACCTGTAAAATGTATATAATATGATAATTACTTTATATTAGATTCAATATAGTTATTTTGTATTGAATTCAATACAAAATAGTTTGAAATTACCGCCACCCTCCCTCGCACACACCAACGCATGCACCGATGTCACCGGGTACACCTGGAGAACGTCAGCACTCTCGCCGGGGGACAGATCGGAGGAAGAGGACGCGGCCCGAGGATGGGATCCGACGAGCAGGGCACTGGAGGACCCCAGTGGGACCAGGTAAGTATTTTTATGTTTTTAGCTACCCCGAGTGTGGCCAGGGAGGTTAAATGACATCGGGGATCACTGTACACATAGCAGATTTTCTCCCAGGATAATCAAAGTTGTTGATCTCAGGTGTTAGTTATCTAGCATTTTTTACATAGCCTTACTCTGAATTCTGAAAAATGTCATTTAAGTATTGTATTAGACTCTACAATATATCAGGTTAGGGCTACATCTAGGAAAAGGTAAAAAAGGTGTTCACCTAAAGAGTGACCTAACAGAGATTTTGCCAGAATAGAAAGAAAGTTTGATCTTAAATTTATAAATCAGATGACTGCACACAATTATATTAGGAACGTACACATACTAGTGTGGGGTAATTTATCCCAAGTCCGCTTTACATCATAAAGAGTCTGCCTTGATCTACCACCCACAGATTCAGTTTTTTTTTACCATATGCACAGCTGATTTACACTGGATGTGTCCTTAGAAACAGTATAAAATGCATTCATCTACACATAGTGGGAGTTTGCAGTACAAGGTGTTAAGGAAAGGCAGGTCAACTAGCAGGGGAATTAGTCTGATTTTCTAGGGAGTTCAAAATCACATTGCAAACTAATAAAAAATAATTTAGGGAAAGAAAACATATGCAAATTATTGCAAAGTTATTCAAAAGTTCAAACACCAACTACAACAATTACTCATTTGTCATTATATTCTTTCTCTTACGTGCTTATTGTATTACTGTATTGTATATGTATTTTTGAATTAAACATTTTTGGTGTATAGTTGCCATTATTGATTATTTTAGACTCACCAAATGTAATGTTAACTCCCAGAATACTTCCTATTGTATTACAGTTACGCAATCAAGCTATATATATAGGAATTAAAATGTTTTGTTTTTCTTTTTTTTATCTTTTAATTGACATTGTACTGTTGTTGCATGGGTTAAAAAAAAACCTATGCTGACCAGACATAGCAGAGTCAATCTAAGCTCTCCTTCAGTTTAACAGGCCTCAGTGAACACTGCTACAAACAAAATTGCTTGCATTCCCTGAGTGGAGCTGTTGATAGGTAAGACTGGGGGTTGTTGTAAGCAAGGTTCAGGTGGGCTTTAATTATCCTAACTTTATAACTTGTGGAATATCCTAATATCCTAACTTGTGGAAAATGTTGACTGATTGCAGCTTTTTGTACAGATATCAGCATATCACCAAACTTTTTTAGATAGGATAGACTGAAACTTTTTAGTTTCAAGTATTTCAGCAAATTACACACCCTTGGCAGGTTCCCATTTTGCAGCCCATGAAAAACAGACGTACAAAAAATGACTGGTTAAACCAACACGTCCTTTTTTTTCACATCTATGTAAAAATGCAAATTGAATAATTTTAAGACTGAAAAGGTTTAGTGCACTATTACATCATAAATATACAATTTTATTAGTTAAAGAATACAAAATATATAAACCCAAAAAGAGGCATCACTCAGGAGAAATGAGGGACAGAAGAACTTGGATCTGAAAGAGCATCATACCCCCAAATCAGGGACAGTTGGGATGTATGGATTGTCATGGAAAGGTCTTGTGAAATTTGTTAGATATTTATTAAATCAAGCCATGTGCTTTTTAGACATTCAGAAAAACCACCTAAGCTTTGGTGAGTCCATTCATAAAGCCACAACTATTCAGGGACATGTAAAACCTTTGATTTATGCTGATGGAAACTCAGAAGAATAATGATGGCCTAAGCTCAAACACTCATATGGCTACCACAGACATCCCTTATAATACAACATAGAAATGCTTTAAATCCATTACCCTGTGGTGATGCTTGTGGCTTTCTACAATGCACATCCCTAAAATGTTATCATTGAAAAAGCTTTTTAGAAGGTGTGTTGTATAATGCATTACTCATAAACTAACATTTAGGTCTTTCTACACAGATCTCATTAATCAGAGTATAATGCCCAATAAAAACTATGAAGATGTAAGGGAGGGACTAAAAGAGCCCATGCCAAAAACATCAACCATCACGCTCGCCCTATAAAAGCCTTAATGGAACAATTGTGCATTATATTCCTTTACTCCCATGTACCTTATGTTATGGCCTACTACAAATGTGATGTTTGGCAGATCATAGCATCTGTTTGTGTTGTATTTATAAATCATTATTGCTTTTATCTTGTTGCCAACCTCCTCCTTTCTGCCTGTCTTAAAGGTCCAGCTTTACCTTGCACAGTTGTACAGGTTCATCTCCTGTACTGTCATTGCTTATTTTTATTTCACTGCACACTGTGAGATTCTTGCAATGTACATTAACCATCACATTATCAAAGCTGCAAGTCAGATAGAGCATCGGTCGGCAACCTTTTGTACCTCACAGACCACTAAATTCATAATTTTAAATCCTGCGGACCAATAATATGAATTTTTAAAAAAAGATAAATACATTTGTAAAATAATGATCTTCCTAATGGTGCCTGACAAGGACTGTGGAGGCTTTGATTTATTGATCAGCTCACGGATAAGTGAAGTATTACTATTGTTGCTATTATTATTAGTTGCAGGATCTTTGGTATTACTAAAGAAATGCAAAATACTTGTTTGCTTTTTCTTACTTTTTATGTTTTTTTTTCATTTGAATCCAAGACCAAACAAGAAATGATTGTTATCAAAGTCAAACTATTTTATGCCATTAAATATAAGACTTAAAGAGCATCTGAGAAATAAACAAATCAAATGAAACAAATCAGATGAGAATTAGTAATCGCGGTGGGGGTGACTGTTGTAATGGTGTAAACAATACTGAAGCATACAGCTCATCAACCATTGCCTCATGACTACACTGATTTCACGATACGCCTCACTTGTTTTTACGTCTCTAGTACAGTTCATTAATTTAGTGCAATATAAAGGTGAAAATTGTCATTCAGAATCTAGGACTTTATTAGAGTATTATTTTTTTTGTTATTAATGAAACAAAAAAAGTGCAAATAATGTCCAAATTTTTCTGTGGACCACCAAAATTTCTGCCGTCCACCTTATTTGCATGACATCCAGCATCAGTCAGCATAATCTAGCATCATCTTGCGTCTTCCCAGTGATACAATTCCTGTCTCTCTTTTATTAGGTCTTAGTTCTTTCAATCACAGAGACTGAGTTTATTTGCAAATGCAGCCAGTCTAGCACTGTCTACTCGTGCAGACTGACATCCACCCAAAATCTTGCTGGTGCCCCCCCACCAGAGTGCATAGAAAAATACAGGGAGGCAATAATATTGTTATTAAATGTACTTTGTTATGAAAATGGAAAGGA
Organism: Pyxicephalus adspersus; assembly: GCF_032062135.1. Taxonomy (NCBI): domain Eukaryota; kingdom Metazoa; phylum Chordata; class Amphibia; order Anura; family Pyxicephalidae; genus Pyxicephalus; species Pyxicephalus adspersus. Next base: position 77,573,612 of record NC_092860.1, read on the forward strand.
TATATTTAAAATTGACATTTGTCTGTTGATTAAAAAATGGAAAAAAAACATACATTGTACCAATACACACTTAAATTGATGGAAGAAACTGAGGCCATCACAGAATACCAATGCATAACAATTCTGGCAAAGATAGGATTCCATTAACACCCTCCACATAAAATATTTTAAGCATAAAAATGATGCTCACAGTGAAAGTTTTAAAAGTTAATTTAGAATTGAAAGTTGCAAAGTACAAGGGTGGAGCTAGAAAAGCAAAATATTACTAGGTATGGACACTCTCATTGCAATGCATCAAGGATTTACCTTTTTATCTAAAAAAAGGCTCCTTTATGCTAAAATTTTGGATATGTAGGACCTCCTAACCATAAACATCTTACGCATTAAGTTATTAACCTAAGACTTAACACAAACAGCATATTATTAGGGATGGAGATGTACAAATGAATAAAGGAGACTTTAGATCTAGTTATCTTGGAAAAACTTATCAATTGACTGACCCTCAAGTCCCAAAATGCCTCACTACAGAACATAATGAGTAAACTATCATCTCGTTCAACAACAAGACATTCCAAGGACCCAAACAACAATAATTTGTGCTCATGCCATTTGATAGTACAATTCTGTCTAACAAATGAGCCTTTATTATATGAAGAACCTTACCATAGCACATAAGCCTTTTGATGTATATTGCAATATAATGATTAGAAAACATATAGTAGGTATTTTTCTTTCTGGAAATATTTTGGTCAAAGTGTCATTTAGAATTTCCTGTGCTACCGGTATTACCACAGGATAGGGAATTTGTTGTTTAGTAACAAGAGTTCAATTTAGAGATAGTGTCCATTTAAAAAATTAAGAGATTCAGTTAGGAATTATGTGCTACATACAATTCACACATGCTCATCTGCTATTTATATGTTTAAAGAAGAACAAATGAGGGGAATAAGCCAAGTAATATACACCTACATAAAATTACACAAACTTGAATAACTTGTCTAAAGTTGTAGATCAATGAAAGATCTTTTACAACTAGTTGAACAGTTTGAAATGCATTTACATTCATTACACCTTTATGCCTTGACGTCTTCATGGGACATGATTATTACACGCATCAAATCCTTCCAGGAGATGCAGGTTGTTTGAAAAGAAGACAGAATGGGACAAGCCAATTTTTTCAATATTTGTGAATTGGTATATGCATCTGTAAACCTCTTTCAGTCTATTTTCAATCAGCCTTGCAGATAGTCTCACTGGTGTATTCATAGTACACCAGTGAGTATATATATATATATATATATATACAGTCCATATATTGTTCATATCGCTTCCCCCATACTAAACTTAAGCAAACTTCAATCTTTAAGGTTAAAGGTATAACATACATAAAGTGAGGCCTGTAGCAGGAATTTGCAAAGGACGGCATGACTAAGGTATTTTGGTAGCCCCCACCCTTCCCCCCTTTTTGGGTTATCAGTCCTGCTGGAGGGTCATGCAGGGGACAAGAGATGAGTCAGAGGGGAAGAGGAGGTGGGGACCAGCTTGAGGGCACAGTAAATTGGGTTTTGGTTAAAGTTGATGGAAAAAAGTTATTGGTTATAAAGGTGTTATTAATATGTAAAGTATATGTAAGAGTATAAAGGTATACGTTATTACATATGTTAATTTATGTTAATTTATGTTAATTTAACAGTATGCAAATTATATGGTTATTATTACAAGTATTTATGGTTATTTATGGTTATTTATTGTTATTTATGTTGTTATAATAAACGGCTGCTCGCCAGCCAATTTAAACCCAAAGAAGGTGTCTGTATTTTATTTTGGGGGTTGGGGTGTATTGGCTGGTAAGCAGGGCTAAGTGGGAATGTAAAAGAAAAATTCCGATGGGTGCGGAAAATGTTTTGTGAAAGGTAAGGTGTGAGGGTTTTTCTGTTTGAGGGTGGGGGCGGAGATCCAAATTACCTGGTCATGTTTCCACAATGGTTAATAATCCTTCCTGGCAGGGTGGATAAAAAAAAACAACAAATAGGGACAATAGCTGTTGTTTCCTAATGGTAAGGACACATCTGACCCCCCCCCTTAAAAACAAAACAGCACTATCTGTACACTACTTGTTCAATCTAGGTTTACTAAAGATTGTTTCCCGCAACAATTATTGCGTGTGTGTATATAGCGTAGGGAACCAAGTATTACACAAAAAAACAGGAAAAGTCAATCAGGGATTTGATCCTCTTTACTGTAGATCACATACTGTAACTAGTATTTAAATATGAGAGCAGCACTGGTAGGGGTATAGTGCTTTAAGCAATTTCTTTAGGAAAGGTAATTGCATTTTAGCTATTCCTGCAAAATAATTTACACTCCCATCCCATATACATTTACCATTCCTGCAAAACCAGCTTTACTTTTTCATTGTATGCAAATACTTTAGCACTCAGCAATTTGTGCATAAATGTGGAGCAGACTTCTGGAATAAGTGTCTCAGCACTTGGCGCCAGGACATGCCCTGCCTCCATGGAACCCTGGAATCTAGGAGAATTAGGGGTATGATATAAAGTAGGGTTTAAAAATATTGTTAGAAGGAACAAAAAAGAGCAAAAACAGGTATAATGCATTTAAATGCCTAGATATAGGTTAATGTCCTAAACCCTTCTACATACTCAAGGTGAGTTCTTCTAGGTTCTTCTTGTGTAAGTCTTGTGCTAAAAATAGTTTTTACTGTAAATGTCCAAGAAGATTCTTCTAATTTATGATTTATCTTAAAACAGGTATACCACTGTCATCTAAATTGTGCGCAGCAGCAAGAATATAATCCATACATTTACCAACCCTCATACTAACTTTTTTGACTTTTCTTAAATTTTACATGGAATGTATAGTCTTAGAATAAACACATTTGATGTAAACAATCTTATCAATACATGTTATTGTGTTGCACACTGTTTCTGTATAATATTTATTTAAATCTTTACATTGGAATGTCTGTTCACTAATTACACTACAGTTAAGGTTTACAGTTTTTGCAATAAAAGTAAATTAGCCAGCTGAATGATTGGCAAAACATCTCCATGTGGCTGATACAAGACTGTATCTGCTCAGAACGCTTCACATATTAATTACTTATTGAACACTGAATCGTTAACTAAAAATAGCCTTTCTATACTATCTCTTTAACAGCTATGGCTTTGGACTTGCATTCAGTTCTGTTAATAAGGTTGCTATTTTGCTAGCACGGCACTTCTCGTTTCTAGATGAGAAAATAGGACTTGATGGTCTATCTATTATTATGACAGAACTATTAAGGGAGATGTTTGATTCTTTTATTTGCCTTAATGGTATGGCAATTTATATTAGCTAATTACACTCATTCATTCTATGTATATAGACTGATCTACAGCAGCTAAATGCAGCATGCCCCTTATTATGTGCAGAGGGCTTCTGCTAAACTCCAGCTTTAAAATGAAAAAAAAAAAAAAAAAAAAAATACAGCCAGACACTTAAAAACAACATTTGCTGCAAAATTCAAAATTTATTTGTATTAATCAAGTTTGTATTTATTAGTAAGTGTTAATAATTATTGAATACCTTGGGTACAAGTTGTCCTTTACTGCATGCACCCACCCAGGTCTAATGTTTACTATTATTTAATAATAATAATAATAATATTAACAATAATAATAATAATAATAATAATAAAGGAATCTTTAAGATGTGGCTTTACACAACTTTTTGTTCCCTAAGTTTCCCTGGTGGGTCCTCTTCATTCTGTTCATGTGTGTCTCTGCCCCAAGAATTCCTTCAGTCTGCCAGGCACAGCCATACAATGATGATAGCTGAAGCGGATTAAAGGAAAGTATGTGGGAGGACATGGGCTGCATTCAGTAATGTACCAATCATACATTTATCCTTTAAATATAGTTATCACCAGCAACTATTTGGAAGTAATATTTTACTTGACAGAATTCTAGTGAAATAGGCTAATGGAGGCACTAAGTATTTCTGGTCTTGAAGTAGAACATATCTAGATGTATAGAAGGATGCTGTTAACAGATGGATAACTATTACTCTAAAACATTACAGAATGTGCCAAATGTTAATGTTTAAGTGTAAAGTTCTGTCATTTTTAAGATTGTGTTAAAACAATTTACAACATTACCTGATCAGGTTAATGATACTAAGATAATAAGGTCTGGAAAGTCCCATCAAGATAAAAAGCACCTTTATATGTTTATTTTGCAGAATAATGTTCTAAAAATATATTCTCTGCAGACTTTTTCTCACTATTAATCTATCAAAAATAGGCAGATCTTTATGAATAATGACCAATATGATAATTCACTCATTTAAAGTGTAACAGGAGAGGACATGGCAGGTATTTATAGCATTGCTTATATAGCATTACCAGCATTATCAGTTAATGTGTCTTTGTAATAAGGATGCATAAACTGGAAAATTTTTGGTAAAATAATATTATATATCAAAACCCAAAAACAAAAATGTATATATTGCAGCTTACCATCTACATTTTTAGATGTATTGCAGCTTACCATCTACCTTCTTAGATGTAATAGCTGCATTTATTTTCAGGCTAACTACATTTTCTTTCATGACAGATATATACCTATTGATCTTGATGGAAATTTAGTGTCCAGTAACGCCATGTTCACTTCAATGTTCTCATCTTTTTTAGCTATTTTACCCCAATGACAAAAGGTATCAATGCTATTCATCAATAGATACTGTGCAGTGAGTGAGCACTTACCTCTAGGACTGAACATGAATTATTTGCAGGATTACCACAGCACACACAGATAAGGTACACTAAAACATGGTAAATAACACAATGGGCCTGATTTATTAAGGCTCTTCAGGGCTTCAGTGAAGCTGGGTGATCCAGCAAACCTGATATGCATCTTGTCCAGGATTGAAAACATTTGCTTACAAGGATCACCCAGCTTCACTGCTAGAAGTGTATCCTCTCCAGCCTCAGTTAGGCCCAATATACCTTATATATAAGTCAGTTGTATATGTCAATAGTAGATTTATAAGATATTGTTAGGAGGAAAACATTCATTTTCAGAGTGAGGTTAGTGGTGTCGCCATATGTATTTCTTCCATAATTTTTATCTTGCAATCATTCTTTGTTATAGTTTCCCAATATGTAAAAAAATACATCTTTAGGTAAATATGAAAAACTTTATATAAACAATTTATATAAATTTTTAGCTACCATCTTGAGATTTAGACTCCTTCTTTACATATTTACAAGCAAAAAATGTTTACATGGCTCAAGTTCAAGCCACATAGTTTAAGCCCCGATCACAACTGAATAAGTCAAAGCTGACCTAAACTATGTGCACACGTCTGATGCTTTTTGCCTGAGATGATTGGTTATGCTGTGAATATTATGCTGTTATTGGTTATGCTGCAATGCACTCCTATGAAGGAGAGCACAGCAGGATGAGGCTCGCTCCTCCTCCCCCCTCCCCGCGCGTTTGAACAGAACGGCACTCTGTGTACAGTGCTCATTTGTTCATTTGTCAATGGAAATGATCACGAAAGATCCATTTTCTCATTTCCTGTCTATTGTGCTCAGAGACCAGATTCTGTTGTGATCTTTTCGAAACATATAATATTTGTATGTAAAAACCCTGGTATATGAACAGTAATGACTAAGGCTGCGTACACATGTTCAATAGTTGTCATTGGAAAGGATCTTTCACAATTCTTTTCAACGACAAAAGACTGAAAGATGATTGAACTAGTGCTGTACATACAGCACCATTCTGCTCTATGGAGAAAGGAGGGGGGAGAATGACGGAGCGGCACCCCTCTTCACTACCATTGGGATCATTCCTTATCCGTGAATCCACCAGGACGGATCCATGAACGACGAACGACAAGCACTAAGGCGAGTCTTGGATGAGAATCGTCTGACTTGTGTACGTAGCCCAAAGAAAAACCTCAATTTAAAAAAAAAAAAAAAAAAAAAAAACATAAGAAACCGAAAATATACTGAACAAAAAGCTAGTTTTTTGACTGTCTTTGTACTTCCTAAATCACTGATCCAGAGGAAGAAAGCAACACGCTGGGTCAGGTTAAAGTCCAATTCTTAATCTCCATTATTGTTCCAGAACAGTAATACTGCTCAACATCTGGGACAACCTATATAACAAACTAGAATTGACAACTTATATACCAGGCAGCTAGAATTTTTAACATGCAAACCATGCAAATGGCATTATTAAAAGTAGAATTTGGCAAAATAAGACTCAATATTTCTCACAGTACATGTTGCCCTTTGAGCACTGATTAGTTGAAGGCAGTTCTTTCAGTACCCTTGGAAATGCCTTACTAAACTCTGCTCGCCCCGGGATTTCATAACAGTGGTTCCGCTATTGCTTTTTCACATTAAAACACTTTTGAACTGCAACAGATACTTGCTATTTAAAGTCTGCTCCTCCAACATGTGCATACTTAAGCTCTAAAAGATTAAAAAAATCGTGTTCTCAAAAGTTGTTGAAATAACATTTTTCATACCAAATAGCTGCACACTATATCTTGCAATTATCTTAACTATAAAGCTTCAGAAAATTTGACCTGTCAGTAAGAAACAAACTGTTCACTGCTACAGAAATAAACTCTATTCTAGCAATTCATTGCTCTCAACATGCTCTCTTGACACTTACTAAATGCAAGCAATGTACAATTAGCTTCAATCTTTTATACAAAAGCCTTGCAGCACTTGTATTTATACAGCAGCTATCCATCATTCAACATTCAGAAAGCAGCGTGGTGTTAAACATTCATATTTTACCTCTGTGCAAGCTGTCTGCCTTTCCATGCAGCAGATTCTGTACTTGGTCAAAATTAGTACTGAATTATTCCTAGCCTAGCAACAGCAATAAAAAAGTACAAGCTATATTAACTTGTTTTGCCACAGCCCCTCTAAATCAAAAAATATTTTGGACAGGGATGATTTATTTGTTTGATCTGCCATTTTGATCAAAACAAATGGTTTCTGAAAGGTTCACTTGTTGCTCATGGTGGTCTTTTTGGATTTTTTTCTGCACAAATGGTTTGTCAGAAATGGGTGATAGAAATGGTTGTGCAAATTGGTTGGTGGTGATGAAGTACAAAGTTTGACTGTCAGGTTGAAGGCTTAAAAGGTTTTGCTTTTAGGTATTTTTCCCTTTTAAGTGACAATAAGGACAGCTTCTTTGGCAGCCGGAACACCCAATCAGAAATTCACTTATAGTTCACAACTGACATATGAAAAACCAAGAAAGGACTAAAGCTTCTACAACATAAATCCTATAATGTTTTTCTCTGATGCCCACAGGAACCATTAAAACGTCTTGTCTGGCAGTGCTCCTCTTGTTCACCTCCTGCTCCTCTCATTGACATTCAATGCCCCATTTTCATATTTATCCTATCCATCCTCATCTTGCTTTACTTATTCTTCAGCAGTGAGCCGCCTGCCTGCAGCACCTCTCTGTACTATATTCTGTGTTGCAGTATAGAAAGCAACCAGTATATTAAGACATCTTTTACTGGCATGGCAAATTTATCTGGTTATTCATATACACTTTTATATATTTCGATAATGGACCAGAGTATATCATTATATTAAAATAACTAAAAATCTCACAATCTATTTCTTTTTCTCTCCTTCTTTTGCCAGATAATTTTAAATCAATTAATCTACTAGTAGTGTATATTTCGAATAACAAATAATTTGTCAAGGACTGGTTAACTCGGTAAATTCAGACACAAAATGGACTGTTTGATGTGAAAAGAAGTAGAAACCCCAAAATACAAAATCCCCAGAAAACTCCAGCAACAGTTGTGTCAATATGCATTTATCTACAATAAAAAAGATACTGCATCAATTGAATGGGATGTGTTCCAGCCTTTGCTAGAACAAGACTAAAGTTTACCAATCAACATTTGCAAAGACCAGGCCTTCTTGAAAAAAAAAACATATAAAGAAGAATAACATTTCTTGTCCACAGTAACCGTTAATTTGTTTGGTGAATACTAAAGCTAGCATTTCAGTAGAAATTTATACTAAACTGTGTATAAACTTTATACTAACTGTGAAGCATAACGATGGAAATGTTATTGCTTGAAATTTCTTTGCTGCTTTGGGGCAGGGGCAGCTTACAATCTTCTAGCCAGCTCTGAATTCGGAAAGGGATCAACGTGTACCTAATAAGATTCATGAGAAGGTTGAAATAGAAATTAATCTTTATACATAATAATGTTCTTAAGAACAACTAGCAAATCCATCATGGAATGATTTAAAAAAAAGAAATGTAAGGTTATAGGCTGGCCTTTGCATGTTAGAGTGATTGATGACAATCATCACAGTTAGCTGTGAGTTGCGTGATGGATGACAAGCAGACTTTTTATTCATGACAAGAAAGAGGTACTTATTGTTAATTAATGCCAACATGTACCTTTCTGATTCATTGAAAAATAGATATTTAATGACAGGCCACTTTAAAATATTTTAATTCTTTGACAACCCAAAAGCAAGATTTTTTTCTTAGCTTTGTCTCTGATAGCATTTTTGGAATGTAAGTGAAAATCAGTACTCACTGTGCTTCAGCAATGTCCTCTAAATATTTATGTTCTGAAAACATAACATAACATAATCACATATACACAATATACATTTTCATTAAAAAAAAAAAAAAAAAAAAAAAAAAACAATCACTGAAGCATAATTTACAGTACACAAATTACCAATCTTAATTGAGTCTTTACATACAGGATTCAAAATGATTTGCTGATTATATTTTCACCCTTAGGGTTTGATTCCTATTTAAATATCATTCTGAATGTGTACCGGTTTTGAATGTACAATATTTATTTTTGTTTATTATGTTTGTTTTGTAATGATATTTGTTTGTATTAAGGATTTGTCATTTTGAGGCACAATATCTTGCATTTGGAAAAGTAGACCGTACCAGCAGAGCTGCCAATTTAGAAAAATATTCTCACTTTACTGCTAAAGTTTCCTAGGAAGACTAGTTTATTATTTTTTCATGTCTTTGTACAAGGAAGCTGTATTTTGGTTGGGTTCCCATTGTGCTGTATTTGGGCTTCTGCCTTTTGCCTGGCAGACTCTGGATGGCTCTAATAAAGCTGTCCAAAGTGAACTCTTTGGCCAGACTTTTATATTTTCCATATGTTTGAAAGGCATCCAAATCAAGCCTGGAATTTAACAAAGTTTCCTGTAAATGTACACTGGTACAATATATTCTCTAAACTACAAAGGATTTGTCCTTGCCCCATAATCACTACCACAAATCACTGGGCCCTGCAGGAGTTCAATGTACTCTAGTATATTTTCTTAATACAAGTAACATTAGGCATATAACCTCAATTTTTATTGGTGTATCTTTGGAAGAAGCAGCAGTAGCTGCTGATCATATATACCCAAAAACATAAACAGTTGTAGTATAATGTTATGATGTGAAACGAGAACGTGAGACTAAATTAAAATAATGGAAAAAAGAAACGAATATTTATATTTAAATTATAAAAAGCTTGTGTATTTATTAAAAACTCTTCTTAGAAAGTTACAGCAGCAATTCAATATATGTGTGTATGTTGGTGGATATGACATTCCACAGTATAGTTATAAGTTATATACAATTCCATACATTCAAATATGGTCATACATACAGAAATAGATAATGAAAAGCAATATGCTAATACAACTCATGAATAGTTGTTCGAGCCTTCTGGGCAGTCTCAAAATCCAAAATAGCATCATCTCTGTCAAGTATAATAGATATATGACCTATGTTCTGCCATTCACTTGTTCAGTCACATACATGAGTATGATACTATATCTCCCATCCTATTGTGTGTGAAATTCTCCCACCTACTAGATTGCAAGCTCTTTGGGGCAGGGTCCTCTCCTCCTGTATCACTGTCTGTATTAGTCTGTCATTTGCAATCCCTATTTAATGTACAGCGCTGCGTAATATG